>NW_027310014.1:2500-145000 GCF_047496795.1 Chiloscyllium punctatum
CCCCCCCCCCCCCCTCGCCCCAACCCCCCATCTGCCTCCATCTCCGGGAGACACAAGCCACATCTTCTAACCGAGATTGGGGCGCCCAGTAATATCTGTCAAGGAAGGCCCCCATCACCTCCAAGTATAGACAGACATTACTGAGGACATCGGATATGAACAGGGAAGGGGTTTGGGGTCCATCGGGGGACGGTGTAGAGAGGGAGGGAACGGGGAAGGGGTTTGGGGTCCATGGGGGGACGGTGTAGAGAGGGAGGGAACGGGGAAGGGGTTTGGGGTCCGTGGGGGACGGTGTAGAGAGGGAGGGAACGGGGAAGGGGTTTGGGGTCCATGGGGGACGGTGTAGAGAGGGAGGGAACGGGGAAGGGGTTTGGGGTCCATGGGGGGGACGGTGTAGAGAGGGAGGGAACTGGGAAGGGGTTTGGGGTCCATGGGGGACGGTGTAGAGAGGGAGGGAACGGGGAAGGGGTTTGGGGTCCATGGGGGACGGTGTAGAGCCGGAGGGGAACGGGGAAGGGGTTTGGGCTCCATGGGGGACGGTGTAGAGCCGGAGGGAAGGGGGAAGTGGGAGAGGTTTTAGTCCATCAAAGATCTGCTCTGACAGAGTACCACAGTTTAAAGACTATGTTCCTAATTCCCAGGATGAACAGGATACAAGATTTTTTCATTCCTTTTGGTAAGTAAATCTCCCTCCCTCCCACCCGGTGCCCAGTACTGAGGGAGGGCCGCACTGTCGGAGGGAGATGGATGTACTCTAGGCCTTGTGCTCGTGTTTCACTGATGTGAGAATTGTTATTAAATTGCAGGGTGTCATTCCACAACTATTTCCCATCCGTGCGTGGGTCAGAATCAAACTTTGAACGAGATGCAGTGTAATGCACTGTCCTGCTGTTTTTATCACTCAAGTTGCTACCAACAGGCCGTGAGCAGTGAGTGCAACATCAGAGGAGAGAGAGGTGTACACAGGGGAGAGTGTGTTAACATTTACGGGGTCCCCCTAGAGGAGTGGGTGTTTATATTTACAGGGTATGTCGTCGGGGGGGGAGGGGTGGGGGAGTGTGTGTTAATATTTACAGGGTGTGTCCCCGGTGGGAGGGGGAGTGTGTGTTAATATTTACAGGGTGTGTCCCCGGGGGGAGTGTGTGTTAATATTTACAGGGTGTGGCCCCAGGGGGAGTGTGTGTTAATATTTACAGGGTCCCCCGGGAGAGTGTGTGTTAATATTTACAGGGTGTGTCCCCGGTGGGAGGGGGAGTGTGTGTTAATATTTACAGGGTGTGGCCCCAGGGGGAGTGTGTGTTAATATTTACGGGGTCCCCCCGGGGGGGAGTCTGTGTTAATATTTACAGGGTCCCCCGGGGGGAGTGTGTGTTAATATTTACAGGGTCCCCCCGGGGGGTGTGTGTTAATATTTACAGGGTCCCCCTGGGGGGAGTGTGTGTTAATATTTACAGGGTCCCCCTGGGAGAGTGTGTGTTAATATTTACAGGGTCCCCCCGGGGGGGAGTCTGTGTTAATATTTACAGGGTCCCCCCGGGGGGAGTGTGTGTTAATATTTACAGGGTCCCCCTGGAGGGGAGAGTGTGTGTTAATATTTACAGGGTCCCCCCGGGAGAGTGTGTGTTAATATTTACAGGGTCCCCCCGGGGGGAGAGTGTGTGTTAATATTTACAGGGTCCCCCCTGGGAGAGTGTGTGTTAATATTTACAGGGTCCCCCCGGGGGGGAGAGTGTGTGTTAATATTTACAGGGTCCCCCTGGGGGGGAGTGTGTGTTAATATTTACAGGGTCCCCCTGGGGGGGGAGTGTGTGTTAATATTTACAGGGTCCCCCTGGGGGGGGAGTGTGTGTTAATATTTACAGGGTCCCCCGGGGGGGGGGTGTGTGTTAATATTTACAGGGTCCCCCCTGGGAGAGTGTGTGTTAATATTTACAGGGTCCCCCTGGGGGGGAGTGTGTGTTAATATTTACAGGGTCCCCCGGGGGGGTGTGTGTTAATATTTACAGGGTCCCCCCGGGGAGTGTGTGTTAATATTTACAGGGTCCCCCCTGGGAGAGTGTGTGTTAATATTTACAGGGTCCCCCTGGGGGGGGAGTGTGTGTTAATATTTACAGGGTCCCCCTGGGGGGGGAGTGTGTGTTAATATTTACAGGGTCCCCCTGGGGGGAGAGTGTGTGTTAATATTTACAGGGTCCCCCTGGGGGGGAGTGTGTGTTAATATTTACAGGGTCCCCCGGGGGGAGTGTGTGTTAATATTTACAGGGTCCCCCCGGGGGAGTGTGTGTTAATATTTACAGGGTCCCCCCTGGGAGAGTGTGTGTTAATATTTACAGGGTCCCCCTGGGGGGGGAGTGTGTGTTAATATTTACAGGGTCCCCCTGGGGGGGGAGTGTGTGTTAATATTTACAGGGTCCCCCTGGGGGGGAGTGTGTGTTAATATTTACAGGGTCCCCCCTGGGGGAGTGTGTGTTAATATTTACAGCGTCCCCTCGGGAGAGTGTGTGTTAATATTTACAGGGTCCCCCCGGGGGGAGTGTGTGTTAATATTTACAGGGTCCCCCTGGGAGAGTGTGTGTTAATATTTACAGGGTCCCCCCGGGGGAGTGTGTGTTAATATTTACAGGGTCCCCCCGGGGAGAGTGTGTGTTAATATTTACAGGGTCCCCCCGGGGGGAGTGTGTGTTAATATTTACAGGGTCCCCCTGGGAGAGTGTGTGTTAATATTTACAGGGTCCCCCCGGGGGAGTGTGTGTTAATATTTACAGGGTCCCCCCTGGGGGAGTGTGTGTTAATATTTACAGGGTGTGTCCCCGGTGGGAGGGGGAGTGTGTGTTAATATTTACAGGGTCCCCCCGGGGGAGAGTGTGTGTTAATATTTACAGGGTCCCCCGGGGGGAGTGTGTGTTAATATTTACAGGGTGTGTCCCCGGTGGGAGGGGGAGTGTGTGTTAATATTTACAGGGTCCCCCCGGGGGGGGAGTGTGTGTTAATATTTACAGGGTCCCCCCGGGGGAGAGTGTGTGTTAATATTTACAGGGTCCCCCGGGGGGAGTGTGTGTTAATATTTACAGGGTCCCCCCGGGGGGAGTGTGGGTTAATATTTACAGGGTCCCCCCGGGAGAGTGTGTGTTAATATTTGCAGGGTCCCCCCGGGAGAGTGTGTGTTAATATTTACAGGGTCCCCCTGGGGGGGAGTGTGTGTTAATATTTACAGGGTCCCCCTGGGGGGGGAGTGTGTGTTAATATTTACAGGGTCCCCCCGGGGGGGAGTGTGTGTTAATATTTACAGGGTCCCCCCGGGGAGGAGAGTGTGTGTTAATATTTACAGGGTCCCCCCGGGAGAGTGTGTGTTAATATTTACAGGGTCCCCCCGGGAGAGTGTGTGTTAATATTTACAGGGTCCCCCCGGGGGGAGTGTGGGTTAATATTTACAGGGTCAACCCGGGGGGGAGAGTGTGTGTTAATATTTACAGGGTCCCCCCGGGGGGAGTGTGTGTTAATATTTACAGGGTCCCCCTGGGAGAGTGTGTGTTAATATTTACAGGGTCCCCCTGGGAGAGTGTGTGTTAATATTTACAGGGTCCCCCCGGGGGGAGAGTGTGTTAATATTTACAGGGTCCCCCTGGGGGCGAGTGTGTGTTAATATTTACAGGGTCCCCCTGGGAGAGTGTGTGTTAATATTTACACGGTCCCCCCGGGAGAGTGTGTGTTAATATTTACAGGGTCCCCCTGGGGGGGAGTGTGTGTAAATATTTACAGGGTCCCCCCGGGAGAGTGTGTGTTAATATTTACAGGGTCCCCCTGGGGGGGAGTGTGTGTTAATATTTACAGGGTCCCCCTGGGAGAGTGTGTGTTAATATTTACAGGGTCCCCCCGGGAGAGTGTGTGTTAATATTTACAGGGTCCCCCTGGGGGGGAGTGTGTGTTAATATTTACAGGGTCCCCCCGGGAGAGTGTGTGTTAATATTTACAGGGTCTCCTCGGGGGAGTGTGTGTTCATATTTACAGGGTCCCCCCGGGAGAGTGTGTGTTAATATTTACAGGGACCCCTGGGGGGGAGTGTGTGTTAATATTTACAGGGTCCCCCCGGGAGAGTGTGTGTTAATATTTACAGGGTCTCCTCGGGGGAGTGTGTGCTAATATTTACAGGGTCCCCCCGGGGGGAGTGTGTGTTAATATTTACAGGGTCCCCCCGGGGGGAGTGTGTGTTAATATTTACAGGGTCCCCCTGGGAGAGTGTGTGTTAATATTTACAGGGTCCCCCCGGGAGAGTGTGTGTTAATATTTATAGGGTCCCCCCTGGGGGAGTGTGTGTTAATATTTACAGGGTCCCCCTGGGGGGAGTGTGTGTTAATATTTACAGGGTCCCCCCGGGGGGAGAGTGTGTTAATATTTACAGGGTCCCCCGGGGGAGTGTGTGTTCATATTTACAGGGTCCCCCCTGGGGGAGTGTGTGTTAATATTTACAGGGTCCCCCCGGGGGGGGAGAGTGTGTGTTAATATTTACAGGGTCCCCCGTGGGGAGTGTGTGTTAATATTTACAGGGTCCCCCAGGGGGAGTGTGTGTTAATATATACAGGGTCCCCCGCCCGGGGGGAGTGTGTGATAATATTTACAGGGTCCCCCTGTGGGGAGTGTGTGTTAATATTTACTGGGTCCCCCGGGGGGGAGTGTGTGTTAATATTTACAGGGTCCCCCCGGGAGAGTGTGTGTTAATATTTACAGGGTCCCCCGGGGGGGAGTGTGTGTTAATATTTACAGGGTCCCCCCGGGGAGGAGAGAGTGTGTTAATATTTACAGGGTCCCCCCGGGAGAGTGTGTGTTAATATTTACTGGGTCCCCCCGGGAGAGTGTGTGTTAATATTTACAGGGTCCCCCCGGGGGGAGTGTGTGTTAATATTTACAGGGTCCCCCCGGGGGGGAGAGTGTGTGTTAATATTTACAGGGTCCCCCCGGGGGGAGTGTGTGTTAATATTTACAGGGTCCCCCTGGGAGAGTGTGTGTTAATATTTACAGGGTCCCCCTGGGGGGAGTGTGTGTTAATATTTACAGGGTCCCCCTGGGGGGGAGTGTGTGTTAATATTTACAGGGTCCCCCTGGGGGGGGAGTGTGTGTTAATATTTACAGGGTCCCCCCGGGAGAGTGTGTGTTAATATTTACAGGGTCCCCCTGGGGGGGAGTGTGTGTTAATATTTACAGGGTCCCCCCTGGAGAGTGTGTGTTAATATTTACAGGGTCCCCCTGGGGGGGAGTGTGTGTTAATATTTACAGGGTCCCCCTGGGGGGGAGTGTGTGTTAATATTTACAGGGTCCCCCCGGGAGAGTGTGTGTTAATATTTACAGGGTCCCCCCGGGGGGAGTGTGTGTTAATATTTACAGGGTCCCCCTGGGAGAGTGTGTGTTAATATTTACAGGGTCCCCCTGGGAGAGTGTGTGTTAATATTTACAGGGTCCCCCCGGGGGGAGTGTGTGTTAATATTTACAGGGTCCCCCTGGGGGGGAGTGTGTGTTAATATTTACAGGGTCCCCCTGGGAGAGTGTGTGTTAATATTTACACGGTCCCCCCGGGAGAGTGTGTGTTAATATTTACAGGGTCCCCCTGGGGGGGAGTGTGTGTTAATATTTACAGGATCCCCCTGGGAGAGTGAGTGTTAATATTTACAGGGTCCCCCCGGGAGAGTGTGTGTTAATATTTACAGGGTCCCCCTGGGGGGGAGTGTGTGTTAATATTTACAGGGTCCCCCCGGGGGAGTGTGTGTTAACATTTACAGGGTCCCCCCGGGAGAGTGTGTGTTAATATTTACAGGGTCCCCCGGGGGGGAGTGTGTGTTAATATTTACAGGCTCCCCCGGGGGAGTGTGTGTTAATATTTACGGGGTCCCCCCGGGAGAGTGTGTGTTAATATTTACAGGGTCCCCCGGGGGGGAGTGTGTGTTAATATTTACAGGGTCCCCGCGGGGGGGAGAGTGTGTGTTAATATTTACAGGGTCCCCCTGGGAGAGTGTGTGTTAATATTTACAGGGTCCCCCCGGGAGAGTGTGTGTTAATATTTACAGGGTCCCCCCGGGAGAGTGTGTGTTAATATTTACAGGGTCCCCCCGGGGGGGGAGTGTGTGTTAATATTTGCAGGGTCCCCCCGGGAGAGTGTGTGTTAATATTACCTCTGCCTGAGAGAATAATGATTGAATCTCCCTCTTCTCTTACAGTTCCTCGTGTACTTAAAAATTACGCGTTTGTCCTGTTAATATTAGTGAGCTTAGTAACTTCTGTGATCATGATCGTTCGGGTATTAAGGTAAATTAGTGAGTTTTACTCTGGATCTAACCCCCCTGTCCCTGGGAGTGGGGGGACGGTGTAGAGGGAGCTTTACTCTGTATCGAACCCCCCCTGTCCCTGGGAGTGGGGGACGGGATAGAGGGAGCTTTGCTCTGTATCTAACCCCCCTGTCCCTGGGAATGGGGGAGGGTGTAGAGGGAGCATTACTCTGTATCTAACCCCCTGTCCCTGGGAGTGGGGGACGGTGTAGAGGCAGCTTTACTCTGTATCTAACCCCCTGTCCCTGGGAGTGGGGGACGGTGTAGAGGGAGCTTTACTCTGTATCTAACCCCCTGTCCCTGGGAGTGGGGGATGGTGTAGAGGCAGCTTTACTCTGTATCTAACCCCCTGTCCCTGGGAGTGGGGGACGGTGTAGAGGGAGCTTTACTCTGTATCTAACCCCCTGTCCCTGGGAGTGGGGGACGGTGTAGAGGGAGCTTTACCCTGTATCTAAACCCCAGTCCCTGGGAGTGGGGGACGGTGTAGAGGTAGCTTTACCCTGTATCTAAACCCCAGTCCCTGGGAGTGGGGGATGGTGTAGAGGGAGCTTTACTCTGTATCGAACCCCCCCTGTCCCTGGGAGTGGGGGACGGGATAGAGGGAGCTTTGCTCTGTATCTAACCCCCCTGTCCCTGGGAATGGGGGAGGGTGTAGAGGGAGCATTACTCTGTATCTAACCCCCTGTCCCTGGGAGTGGGGGACGGTGTAGAGGCAGCTTTACTCTGTATCTAACCCCCTGTCCCTGGGAGTGGGGGACGGTGTAGAGGGAGCTTTACCCTGTATCTAAACCCCAGTCCCTGGGAGTGGGGGACGGTGTAGAGGTAGCTTTACCCTGTATGTAATCCCCTGTCCCTGGGAGTGGGGGGGATGGTGTAGAGGAAGCTTTACCCTGTATGTAACCCCTGTCCATGGGAGTGGGGGGACGGTGTAAGGGAGCTTTACTCTGTATCTAACCCCCTGTGCCTGGGAGTGGGGGATGGTGTAAGGGAGCTTTACTCTGTATCTAACCCCCCTGTGCCTGGGAGTGGTGTAGAGGGAGCTTTACTCTGAGTAGAGGGGGAGCATTCGCTTGTGTTTAATCCCATGCCATCCCAGTCCCGGGGGTGTATGAATCCCTTCATTGGTATATCCACAGGCAGCCAGGAAGCCGAATCCCAGGATTAGGGAACATGGAGGTGGGAGAGAGTGGAGGAAGGAACGATATCTCAGAACCTGCGAGTACTGTTCCATCTCAGAGCCATGTCAGGTAAGTATTCAATACAGCCCACTACAGACAGCGCGGCTGTGTGTCTCTATAACTCACACAGGGACCGCAGTTCACTATAACACACACAGGGACTGCTGTTCACTATAATATACACAGGGACTGCTGTTCTCTATAATACACAAAGGGACTGCTGTTCACTATAATATACACAGGGACTGCTGTTCACTATAATATACACAGGGACTGCTGTTCACTATAATATACACAGTGACTGGTGTTAACTATAATATACACAGGGACTGCTGTTCACTATAATATACACAGTGACTGCTGTTCACTATAATATACACAGGGACTGGTGTTCACTATAATATACACAGGGACTGCTGTTCACTATAATATACACAGGGACTGCTGTTCACTGTAATATACACAGGGACTGCTGTTCACTATAATACACACAGGGACTGATGTTCACTTTAATATACACAGGGACTGCTGTTCTCGAAAATACACACAGGGACTGCTGTTCACTATCAAACACACAGGGACTGCTGTTCTCTGTAGTACACACAGGGACTGCTGTTCACTATAATACACACAGGGACTGCCGTTCACTATAATACACACAGGGACGGCTGTCCTCTATAATACACACAGGGACTGCTGTTCTCTATAATATACACAGGGACTGCTGTTCTCGATAATACACACAAGGACTGCTGTTCACTATAATATACCCAGGGACTGCTGTTCACTATAATACACACAGGTTCTGCTGTTCACGATAATACACACAGTGACTGCTGTTCTCTATAATATACACAGGGACTGCTGTTCACGATAATACACACAGGGACTGCTGTTCCCTATAATACACACAGGGACTGCTGTTCACTATAATACACACAGGGACTGCTGTTCACTATAATAGACACAGGGACTGCTGGTCTCTATAATACACACAGGGACTGCTGTTCACTATAATATACTCAAGGACTGCTGTTCTCTATAATATACACAGGGACTGCTGTTAACTATAATACACACAGGGACTGCTGTTCTCGATAATACACACAGGGACTGCTGTTCACTATAATATACTCAAGGACTGCTGTTCTCTATAATACACACAGGGACCGCTGTTCACTATCATACAAACAGGGACTGCTGTTCACTATAATACACACAGGGACTGCTGTTCACTATAATAAAGACAGGGACTGCTGTTCTCGAGAATACACACAGGGACTGCTGTTCACTATAATACACACAGGGACTGCTGTTCCCTAAAATACACACTGGGACTGCTGTTCACTATAATATAGACAGGGACTGATGTTCAATTTAACATACACAGGGACTGCTGTTCATTATAATACACACAGGGAATGCTGTTCACGATAATACACACAGGGACGGCTGTTCACTATAATACACACAGGGACTGCTGTTCACTATAATATACACAGGGACTGCTGTTCACTATAATACACACTGGGACTGCTATTCACTACAATATACACAGGGACTGCTGTTCTCTATAATACACACAGGGACTGCTGTTCACTATAATACACACAGGGACTGCTCTTCACTATAATACACACAGGGACTGCTCTTCACTATAATACACACAGGTACTGCTGTTCTCTATAATACACACAGGGACGGCTGTTCACTATAATATACACAGGGACTACTGTTCTCTATAATACACAAAGGGACTGCTGTTCACTATAATATACACAGGGACTGCTGTTCTCTATAATATACACAGGGACTGCTGTTCACTATAATATACACAGGGACTGCTGTTCTCTATAATACACAAAGGGACTGCTGTTCTCTATAATATACACAGGGACTGCTGTTCACTATAATATACACAGTGACTGCTGTTCTGTGTTGTACACACAGGGACTGCTGTTCACTATAATATACACAGGGACTGCTGTTCACTATCATACATACAGGGACTGCTGTTCACTATAATATACACAGGGACTGCTGTTCACTATAATACACACAGGGACTGCTGTTGACTATAATATACACACAGGGAGCGCTGTTCACTACAATACACACAGGGACTGCTGTTCACTATAATATACACAGGGACAGCTGTTCACTATAATACACACAGGGACTGCTGTTCACTGTAATACACACAGGGACTGCTGTTCACTATAATGCACACAGGGACTGCTGTTCACTATAATATACACAGTGACTGCTGTTCACTGTAATATACACAGGGACTGCTGTTCTCTATAATACACACAGGGACTGCTGTTCACTATAATATACACAGGGACTGCTGTTCACTGTAATATACACAGGGTCTGCTGTTCTCTATAATACACACAGAGACTGCTGTTCACTATAATATACAGAGGGACTGCTGTTCTCTATAATACATACAGGGACTGATGTTCACTATAATACACACAGGGACTGCTGTTCACTATAATATATACAGGGACTGCTGTTCTCTATAATACATACAGGGACTGCTGTTCACTATAATATACACAGGGGCTGCTGTTCTCTGTAATTCACACAACGACTGCTGTTCACCATAATATACACTGAGGGACTGCTGTTCACTATAATACACACAGGGACTGCTGTTCTCTATAATACATACAGGGACTGCTGTTCACTATAATACACACTTGGACTGCTGTTCTCTAGAATACACACAGGGACTGCTGTTTACTATAATATACACAGGGACTGCTGTTCTCGATAATATACACTGGGACTGCTGTTCATTATAATATACACAGGGACTGCTGTTCACTATAATATACCCAGGGACTGCTGTTCACTATAATACACACAGGGACTGCTGTACACTATAATACACACAGGGACTGCTGTTGACTCTAATATACACACAGGGAGCGCTGTTCACTACAATACACACAGGGAGTGCTGTTCACTACAATACACACAGGGACTGCTGTTCACTATAATACACACAGGGACTGCTGTTCACTATAATATACACAGGGACTGCTGTTCACTATAATATGCACAGGGACTGCTGTTCACTATAATACACACCGGGACTGCTGTTCACTATAATGTACACAGGGACTGCTGTTTACGATAATACACACAGGGACTGCTGTTCACTATCATACACACAGGGACTGCTGTTCACTATTATACACACAGGGACTGCTGTTCACTATAATATAGACAGGGACTGCTGTCCTCTATAATACACACAGGGACTGCTGTTCTCTATAATATACACAGGGACTGCTGTTCACTGTAATATACACAGGGACTGTTGTTCACTATAATACACATAGGTTCTGCTGTTCACGATAATACACACAGTGACTGCTGTTCCCTATAATACACACAGGGACTGCTGTTCACTATAATACACACAGGGACTGCTGTTCACTATAATAGACACAGGGACTGCTGTTCACTATAATACACACAGGGACTGCTGTTCACTATAATACACACAGGGACTGCTGTTCACTGTAATACACACAGGGACTGCTGTTCACTATAATACACACAGGGACTGTTGTTCACTGTAATACACACAGGGACTGCTGTTCACTATAATAGTCACAGTGACCGCTGGTCTCTATACTACACACGGGGACTGCTGTTCAAATAATATACACAGGGACTGATGTTCTCTGTAATACACACAGGGACTGCTGTTCACTATAATATACACAGGGACTGGTGTTCACTATGATACACACTGGGACAGCTGTTCACTATTATACACACAGGGACTGCTGTTCACTATAATATATACAGGGACTGCTGTTCACTATAATGTACACAGGGACTGCTGTACTCTGTAATACACACAGGGACTGCTGTTCACTATAATGTACACAGGGACTGCTGTTCACTATAATATAGACAGGGACTGCTGTCCTCTATAAGACACACAGGGACTGCTGTTCTCTATAATATACACAGGGACTGCCGGTCTCGATAATACACACAGGGACTGCTGTTCACTATAATATACCCAGGGACTGCTGTTCACTATATTACACACAGGTTCTGCTGTTCACGATAATACACACAGTGACTGCTGTTCCCTATAATACACACAGGGACTGCTGTTCACGATAATACACACAGGGACTGCTGTTCACTGTAATACACACAAGGACTGCTGTTCACTATAATAGTCACAGGGACCGCTGGTCTCTATACTACACACGGGGACTGCTGTTCACTTTAATATACACAGGGACTGATGTTCTCTGTAATACACACAGGGACTGCTGTTCAGTATAATATACACAGGGACTGGTGTTCACTATAATATACCCAGGGACTGCTGTTCACGATAATATACACATGGACTGCTGTTCACTTTAATATACACAGGGACTGATGTTCTCTGTAATACACACAGGGACAGCTGTTCACTATCATACACACAGGGACTGCTGTTCACTATAATATACACAGGGACTGCTGTTCACTATAATACACACAGGGATTGCTGTTCACGATAATATACACAGGGACTGCTGTCCTCTATAATACACACAGGGACTGCTGTTCACTATCATACACACAGTGACTGCTCTTCACTATAATATACACAGGGTCTGCTGTTCACTATAATACACACAGGGACTGCTGTTCTCTATAATACACACAGGGACTGCTGTTCCCTAAAATACACACAGGGACTGCTGTTCACTATAATATACACAGGGACTGATGTTCAATTTAATATACACTGGGACTGCTGTTCACTATCATATACACAGGGACTGATGTTCAATTTAATATACACAGGGACTGCTGTTCATTATAATACACACAGGGACTGCTGTTCACGATAATACACACAGGGACTGCTGTTCACTATAATATACACAGGGACTGATGTTCACTATAATACACACAGGGACAGCTGTTCACTATAATACACACAGGGACTGCTGTTCACTATAATATACACAGGGACTGCTGTTCTCTATAATACACACAGGGACTGCTATTCACTATAATATACAGAGGGACTGCTGTTCTCTATAATACACACAGGGACTGCTGTTCACTATAATACACACAGGGACTGCTGTTCTCTATAATACACACAGGGACTGCTGTTCACTATAATATACACAGGGACTGCTGTTCTCTATAATACACAAAGGGACTGCTGTTCACTATAATATACACAGGGACTGCTGTTCACTATAATATACACAGGGACTGCTGATCAATGTAATATACGCAGGGCCTGCTGTTCTCTATAATACACACAGGGACTGCTGTTCACTATAATATACACAGGGACTGCTCTTCTCTATAATACACACAGGGACTGCTGTTCTCTATAATATACACAGGGACTGCTGTTCACTATCATACATACAGGGACTGCTGTTCACTATAATATACACAGGGACTGCTGTTCGCTATAATACACACAGGAACTGCTGTTCACTATAATACACACAGGGACTGCTGTTGACTATAATATACACACAGGGAGCGCTGTTCACTACAATACACACAGGGAGTGTAGTTCACTACAATACACACAGGGACTGCTGTTCACTATAATACACACAGGGACTGCTGTTCACTATAATATACACAGGGACTGCTGTTCACTTTAATACACACAGGGACTGCTGTTCTCTATAATACACACAGGGACTGCTGTTCACTGTAATATACACAGGGACTGCTGTTCTCTATAATACACACAGGGACTGCTGTTCACTATAATACACACAGGGACTGCTGTTCACTATAATATACACAGGGACTGCTGTTCACTGTAATATACACAGGGACTGCTGTTCTCTATAATACACACAGGGACTGCTGTTCACTAGAATATACACAGGGATTGCAGTTGTCTATAATATACACAGGGACTGCTGTTCTCTATAATATACACAGGGACTGCTGTTCACTAAAATATACACAGAGACTGCTGTTCACGAGAATATACACAGGGATTGCAGTTGTCTATAATACACACAGAGACTGCTTTTCACTATAATATACACAGGGACTGCTGTTCTCTATAATATACACAGGGACTGCTGTTCACTAAAATATACACAGGGATTGCAGTTGTCTATAATACACACAGAGACTGCTGTTCACGAGAATATACACAGGGATTGCAGTTGTCTATAATACACACAGAGACTGCTGTTCACTATAATATATACAGGGACTGCTGTTCTCTATAATACACACAGGGACTGCTGTTGACTATAATATACACACAGGGAGCGCTGTTCACTACAATACACACAGGGAGTGCTGTTCACTACCATACACACAGGGACTGCTGTTCACTATAATACACACAGGGACTGCTGTTCACTATAATATACACAGTGACTGCTGTTCACTGTAATATACACAGGGACTGCTGTTCTCTATAATACACACAGGGACTGCTGTTCTCTATAATATACACAGGGACTGCTGTTCACTGTAATATACACAGGGACTGCTGTTCTCTATAATATACACAGGGACTGCTGTTCACTACAATGTACGCAGGGACTGCTGTTCACTGTAATACACACAGGGACTGCTGTTCTCTATAATACACACAGGGACTGCTGTTCTCTATAATACACACAGGGACTGCTGTTCCGTAAAATACACACAGGGACTGCTGTTCACTATAATATACACAGGGACTGCTGATCAATGTAATATACACAGGGCCTGCTGTTCTCTATAATACACACAGGAACTGCTGTTCACTATAATAGACACAGGGACTGCTGTTCACTATAATATACACAGGGACTGCTGATCAATGTAATATACACAGGGCCTGCTGTTCTCTATAATACACACAGGGACTGCTGTTCACTATAATATACACAGGGACTGCTCTTCTCTATAATACACACAGGGACTGCTGTTCTCTATAATATACACAGGGACTGCTGTTCTCTATAATACACACAGAGACTGCTGTTCACTATAATATACACAGGGGCTGCTGTTCTCTGTAATACACACAACGACTGCTGTTCACCATAATACCCACTGAGTGACTGCTGTTCACTATAATACACACAGGGACTGCTGTTCTCTATAATACATACAGGGACTGCTGTTCACTGTAATACACACATGGACTGCTGTTCTCTATAATACACACATGGACTGCTGTTCACTATAATACATACAGGGACTGCTATTCACTATAATACACACATGGACTGCTGTTCTCTATAATACACACAGAGACTGCTGTTTACTATAATATACACAGGGACTGCTGTTCTCTATAATATACACTGGGACTGCTGTTCATTATAATATACACAGGGACTGCTGTACACTATAATACACACAGGGACTGCTGTTGACTATAATATACACACAGGGAGCGCTGTTCACTACAATACACACAGGGAGTGCTGTTCACTACAATACACACAGGGACTGCTGTTCACTATAATATACACAGGGACTGCTGTTCACTATAATATACACAGGGACTGCTGTTCACTATAATATGCACAGGGACTGTTGTTCACTATTATACACACAGGGACTGCTGTTCACTATAATGTACACAGGGACTGCTGTTCACTATAATACACACAGGGACTGCTGTTCACTACAATATACACAGGGACTGCTGTTCTCTATAATACACACAGAGACTGCTGTTCACTATAATATACACAGGGAGTGCTGTTCTCTGTAATGCACCCAACGACTGCTGTTCACCATAATATACAATGAGGGACTGCTGTTCACTATAATACACACATGGACTGCTGTTCTCTATAATACACACATGGACTGCTGTTCACTATAATACACACAGGGACTGCTGTTCACTATAATGTACACAGGGACTGCTGTTTACGATAATACACACAGGGACTGCTGTTCACTATCATACACACAGGGACTGCTGTTCACTATAATACACACAGGGACTGCTGTTCACTATAATATAGACATGGACTGCTGTCCTCTATAATACACACAGGGACTGCTGTTCTCTATAATATACACAGGGACTGCTGTTCTCGATAATACACACAGGGACTGCTGTTCACTATAATATACCCAGGGACTGCTGTTCACTATAATACACATAGGTTCTGCTGTTCACGATAATACACACAGTGACTGCTGTTCCCTGTAATACACACAGGTACTGCTGTTCACTATAATACACACAGGGACTGCTGTTCAGTATAATAGACACAGGGACTGCTGGTCTCTATAATACACACAGGGACTGCTGTTCACTGTAATACACACAGGGACTGCTGTTCACTATAATAGTCACAGGGACTGATGTTCACTATAATACACAGAGGGACTGCTGTTCACTTTAATACACACAGGGACTGATGTTCACTATAATACACACAGGGACTGCTTTTCACTTTAATATACACAGGGACTGCTGTTCACTCTAATATACACAGGGACTGCTGTTGTCTATAACACACACAGGGACTGCTGTTCACTCGAATACACACAGGGACTGCTGTTCTCTATAATATACACAGGGACTGCTGTTCACTGTAATATCCACAGGGATTGCTGTTCACTTTAATACACACTGGGATTGCTGTTCAATATAATACACACAGGGACTGCTGTTCACTATAATATACACAGGGACTGCTGTTCACTATAATACACACAGGGACTGCTGTTCACTTTCATACACACTGGGATTGCTGTTCACTATAATACACACAGGGACTGCTGTTCACTATAATATACACAGGGACAGCTGTTCACGATAATACACACAGGGACTGATGTTCACTATAATATACACAGGGACTGCTGTTCACTTTGATACACACAGGGACTGCTCTTCTCTATCATACACACAGGGACTGCTGTTCTCGAAAATATACACAGGGGCTGCTGTTCACTTTAATATACACAGGGACTGCTGTTATCTGTAATACACACAGGGACTGCTGTTCACTTTAATACACACAAGGACTGCACTTCACTTTAATACACAGAGGGACTGCTGTTCACTTTAATACACACAGGGATAGCTGTTCACTATAATACACACAGGGACTGCTGTTCACTTTAATACACACAGGGACTGCTGTTCACTATAACACACGCTGGGATTGCTGTTCAATATAATACAGACAGGGACTGCTGTTCACTATAATACCCAGAGGGACTGCTGTTCACTTTAATACACACAGGGATTGCTGTTCACTATAATACACACAGGGACTGATGTTCACTATAATACACACAGGGACTGATGTTCACGATAATACACAGAGGGACTGCTGTTCACTTTAATACACACAGGGACTAATGTTCACTATAATACACACAGGGACTGCTTTTCACTTTCATATACACAGGGACTGCTGTTCACTCTAATATACACAGGGACTGCTGTTCTCTATAACACACACAGGGACTGCTGTTCACTCTAATACACACAGGGACTGCTGTTCTCTATAATATACACAGGGACTGCTGTTCACTGTAATATCCACAGGGACTGCTGTTCACTTTAATACACACTGGGATTGCTGTTCAATATAATACACACAGGGACTGCTGTTCACTATAATATACACAGGGACTGCTGTTCAGTATAATACACACAGGGACTGCTGTTCACTTTCATACACGCTGGGATTGCTGTTCACTATAATACACACAGGGACTGCTGTTCACTATAATACACACAGGGACAGCTGTTCACGAGTATACACACAGGGACTGATGTTCACTATAATATACACAGGGACTGCTGTTCACTTTGATACACACAGGGACTGCTCTTCTCTATAATACACACAGGGACTGCTGTTCTCGAAAATATACACAGGGACTGCTGTTATCTGTAATACACACAGGGACTGCTGTTCACTTTAATATCCACAGGGATTGCTGTTCTCTCTAATACACACAGGGACTGCTGTTCACTATAATACGCACAGGGACTGCTGTTGTCTATAATACACACAGGGAATGCTGTTCTCCTCAATATACGCAGGGACTGCTGTTCACTAAAATATGCACAGGGACTGCTGTTCACTATAATACACACAGGGACTGCTGTTCTCTATAATACACACAGGGAATGCTGTTCACTATAATACACACAGGGACTGCTGTTCTCTATAATACACACAGGGACTGCTGTTCTCTATAATTTACGCAGGGACTGCTGTCCACCATAATATACACAGGGACTGCTCTTCACTATAATACACACAGGGACTGCTGTTCACTATAATACACAGAGGGACAGCTGTTCTCTATAATACACACAGGGACTGCTGTTCACTATAATACACACAGGGACTGCACTTCACTTTAATACACACAGTGACTGCTGTTCACTATAATACACAGAGGGACTGCTGTTCACTTTAATACACACAGGGATTGCTGTTCACTATAATACACACAGGGACTGATGTTCACTATAATATACACAGGGACTGCTGTTCACCATAATACACAGTGGGACTGCTGTTCTGTATAATACACACAGGGACTGCTGTTCACTATAATACACACAGGGACTGCTGTTCACTATAATATACACAGGGAATGCTGTTCTCTATAATACACACAGGGACTGGTGTTCACTATAATACACACAGGGACTGCTGTTCACTATAATATACACATGGAATGCTGTTCACTATAATACACACAGGGACTGTTGTTCACTTTAATATCCACAGGGACTGCTGTTCTCTATAATACACACAGGGACTGCTGTTCACTATAATACACACAGGGACAGCTGTTCACTATAATATACACATGGAATGCTGTTCACGATAATACACACAGGGACTGCTGTTCACTTTAATATCCACAGGGACTGCTGTTCACTATAATATACACAGGGACTGCTGTTCTCTATCATACACACAGGGACTGCTGTTCACTATAATACACACAGGGACTGCTGTTCTCTAGAATACACACAGGGACTGTTGTTCACTTTCATACACACAGGGACTGCTGTTCACTTTAATATCCACAGGGACTGCTGTTCACTGCAATATACACAGGGACTGCTGTTCACTATAATATACACAGGGACTGCTGTTCACTATAATACAGACAGGGACTGATGTTCACTATAATACATACAGAGACTGCTGTTCACTATAATATACACAGGGAATGCTGTTCACTATAATACAGACAGGGACTGATGTTCACTATAATACACACAGGGACTGCTGTTCACTTTAATGTCCACAGGGACTGCTGTTATCTGTAATACACACAGGGACTGCTGTTCTCTATAATATACACAGGGACTGCTGTTCACTATAATACACACAGGGACTGCTGTTCACTATAATATACACAGGGACTGCTGTTCACTTTCATACACACAGGGACTGCTGTTCACTATAATACACGTAGCGACTGCTGTTCACTGTAATACACACAGGGACTGCTGTTCTCTATAATACACACAGGGACTGCTGTTCTCCATAATACACACAGGGACTGCTGTTGACTATAATACACACAGGGACTGCTGTTCACTTTAATACACACAGGGATTGCTGTTCACTATAATACACACAGGGACTGTTGTTCATTATAAAACACACAGGGACTGCTGTTCACTATAATATACACAGGGACTGCTGTTCACTATAATATACACAGGGACTGCTGTTCTCTATAATACACACCGGGACTGATGTTCTCTATAATACACACAGGGACTGATGTTCTCTATAATATACACAGGGACTGCTGTTCTCTATAATACACACAGGGACTGCTGTTCACTATAATACACACAGGGCGTGTTGTTCTCTATAATTCACACAGGGACTGCTGTTCACTTTAATACACACAAGGACTGCACTTCACTTTAATACACACAGGGACTGCTGTTCACTTTAATACACACAGGGATTGCTGTTCACTATAATACACACAGGGACTGCTGTGCACTTTAATACACACAGGGACTGCTGTTCACTATAACACACGCTGGGATTGCTGTTCAATATAATACACACAGGGACTGCTGTTCACTATAATACCCAGAGGGACTGCTGTTCACTTTAATACACACAGGGATTGCTGTTCACTATAATACACACAGGGACTGATGTTCACTATAATACACAGAGGGACTGCTGTTCACTTTAATACACACAGGGACTGATGTTCACTATAATACACACAGGGACTGCTTTTCACTTTAATATACACAGGGACTGCTGTTCACTCTAATATACACAGGGACTGCTGTTGTCTATAACACACACAGGGACTGCTGTTCACTCGAATACACACAGGGACTGCTGTTCTCTATAATATACACAGGGACTGCTGTTCACTGTAATATCCACAGGGATTGCTGTTCACTTTAATACACACTGGGATTGCTGTTCAATATAATACACACAGGGACTGCTGTTCACTATAATATACACAGGGACTGCTGTTCACTATAATACACACAGGGACTGCTGTTCACTTTCATACACACTGGGATTGCTGTTCACTATAATACACACAGGGACTGCTGTTCACTATAATATACACAGGGACAGCTGTTCACGATAATACACACAGGGACTGATGTTCACTATAATATACACAGGGACTGCTGTTCACTTTGATACACACAGGGACTGCTCTTCTCTATCATACACACAGGGACTGCTGTTCTCGAAAATATACACAGGGACTGCTGTTCACTTTAATATACACAGGGACTGCTGTTATCTGTAATACACACAGGGACTGCTGTTCACTTTAATACACACAAGGACTGCACTTCACTTTAATACACAGAGGGACTGCTGTTCACTTTAATACACACAGGGATAGCTGTTCACTATAATACACACAGGGACTGCTGTTCACTTTAATACACACAGGGACTGCTGTTCACTATAACACACGCTGGGATTGCTGTTCAATAGAATACAGACAGGGACTGCTGTTCACTATAATACCCAGAGGGACTGCTGTTCACTTTAATACACACAGGGATTGCTGTTCACTATAATACACACAGGGACTGATGTTCACTATAATACACACAGGGACTGATGTTCACGATATTACACAGAGGGACTGCTGTTCACTTTAATACACACAGGGACTAATGTTCACTATAATACACACAGGGACTGCTTTTCACTTTCATATACACAGGGACTGCTGTTCACTCTAATATACACAGGGACTGCTGTTCTCTATAACACACACAGGGACTGCTGTTCACTCTAATACACACAGGGACTGCTGTTCTCTATAATATACACAGGGACTGCTGTTCACTGTAATATCCACAGGGACTGCTGTTCACTTTAATACACACTGGGATTGCTGTTCAATATAATACACACAGGGACTGCTGTTCACTATAATATACACAGGGACTGCTGTTCAGTATAATACACACAGGGATTGCTGTTCACTTTCATACACACTGGGATTGCTGTTCACTATAATACACACAGGGACTGCTGTTCACTATAATACACACAGGGACAGCTGTTCACGAGTATACACACAGGGACTGATGTTCACTATAATATACACAGGGACTGCTGTTCACTTTGATACACACAGGGACTGCTCTTCTCTATAATACACACAGGGACTGCTGTTCTCGAAAATATACACAGGGACTGCTGTTATCTGTAATACACACAGGGACTGCTGTTCACTTTAATATCCACAGGGATTGCTGTTCTCTCTAATACACACAGGGACTGCTGTTCACTAAAATATGCACAGGGACTGCTGTTCACTATAATACACACAGGGACTGCTGTTCTCTATAATACACACAGGGAATGCTGTTAACTATAATACACACAGGGACTGCTGTTCTCTATAATACACACAGGGACTGCTGTTCTCTGTAATTTACGCAGGGACTGCTGTCCACCATAATATACACAGGGACTGCTCTTCACTATAATACACACAGGGACTGCTGTTCACTATAATACACAGAGGGACAGCTGTTCTCTATAATACACACAGGGACTGCTGTTCACTATAATACACACAGGTACTGCACTTCACTTTAATACACACAGTGACTGCTGTTCACTATAATACACAGAGGGACTGCTGTTCACTTTAATACACACAGGGATTGCTGTTCACTATAATACACACAGGGACTGATGTTCACTATAATACACACAGGGATTGATGTTCTCTATAATATACACAGGGACTGCATTTCACTATAATTCACAAGGGGACTGCTGTTCGCTATAATACACACAGGGACTGCTGTTCACAATAATACACACAGGGACTGCAGTTCACTATAAAGACACAGGGACTGCTGTTCTCCATAATACATACAGGGAATGCCGTTCACTATAATACACACAGGGACTGCTGTTCACTATAATATACACATGGAATGCTGTTCACTATAATACACACAGGGACTGTTGTTCACTTTAATACACACAGGGATTGCTGTTCACTATAATACACACAGGGACTGATGTTCACTATAATACACACAGGGACTGATGTTCTCTATAATATACACAGGGACTGCAGTTCACTATAATATACACAGGGAATGCTGTTCTCTATAATACACACAGGGACTGCTGTTCACAATAATACACACAGGGACTGCTGTTCACTATAATACAGACAGGGACTGATGTTCACTATAATACACACAGGGACTGCTGTTCACTTTAATATCCACAGGGACTGCTGTTATCTGTAATACACACAGGGACCGCTCTTCTCTATAATATACACAGGGACTGCTGTTCACTATAATACACACAGGGACTGCTGTTCACTATGATATACACAGGGACTGCTGTTCACTATAATACACGTAGCGACTGCTGTTCTCTATAATATACACAGGGACTGCTGTTCACTTTCATACACACAGGGACTGCTGTTCACTATAATACACGTAGCGACTGCTGTTCACTGTAATACACACAGGGACTGCTGTTCTCTGTAATACACACAGGGACTGCTGTTCTCTATAATACACACAGGGACTGCTGTTGACTATAATACACACAGGGACTGCTGTTCACTTTAATACACATAGGGATTGCTGTTGACTATAATACACATAGGGACTGCTGTTCATTATAAAACACACAGGGACTGCTGTTCACTATAATATACACAGGGACTGCTGTTCACTATCATATACACAGGGACTGCTGTTTACTAAAATATACACAGGGACTGCTGTTCTCTATAATACACACCGGGACTGATGTTCTCTATAATACACACAGGGACTGATGTTCTCTATAATATACACAGGGACTACTGTTCTCTATAATACACACAGGGACTGCTGTTCACTTTAATACACACAGGGACTGCTGTTCACTATAATACACACAGGGAGTGTTGTTCTCTATAATTCACACAGGGACTGCTGTTCACTTTAATACACACAAGGACTGCACTTCACTTTAATACACACAGGGACTGCTGTTCACTTTAATACACACAGGGACTGCTGTTCACTGTAAAATACACAGGGACTGCTGTTCACTTTAATACACACTGGGATTGCTGTTCAATATAATACACACAGGGACTGCTGTTCACTATAATATACACAGGGACTGCTGTTCACTATAATACACACAGGGACTGATGTTCACTATAATACACACAGGGACTTATGTTCTCTATAATACACACAGGGACTGATGTTCTCTATAATACACACAGGGACTGCTGTTCACTCTAATACACACAGGGACTGCTGTTCACTTTCATACACACTGGGATTTCTGTTCACTATAATACACACAGGGACTGCTGTTCACTATAATATACACAGGGACAGCTGTTCACGATAATACACACAGGGACTGATGTTCACTATAATACACACAGGGACTGATGTTCACTTTCATATACACAGGGACTGCTGTTCACTTTGATACACACAGGGACTGCTGTTCACTATAATACACACAGGGACTGCTGTTCTCTATAATATACACAGGGACTGCTGCTATCTGTAATACACACAGGGACTGCTGTTCACTTTAATATCCTCAGGGACTGCTGTTCTCTCTCAGACACACAGGGACTGCTGTTCACTATAATACACACAGGGACTGCTGTTGTCTATAATACACACAGGGAATGCTGTTCTCTATAATATACGCAGGGACTGTTGTTCACTAAAATATACACAGGGACTGCTGTTCACTATAATACACACAGGGACTGCTTTTCTCTATAATACACACAGGGAATGCTGTTCTCTATAATACACACAGGGACTGCTGTTCACTTTAATACACACAGGGACTGCTGTTCACTATAATACACACAGGGAGTGTTGTTCTCTGTAATTCACACAGGGACTGCTGTTCACTTTAATACACACAAGGACTGCACTTCACTTTAATACACACAGGGACTGCTGTTCACTTTAATACACACAGGGATTGCTGTTCACTATAATACACACAGGGACTGATGTTCACTCTAATACACACAGGGACTGATGTTCACGATAATACACAGAGGGACTGCTGTTCACTATAATACACACAGGGACTGCTGTTCACTCTAACACACACTGGGATTGCTGTTCAATATAATACACACAGGGACTGCTGTTCACTATAATACCCAGAGGAACTGCTGTTCACTTTAATACACACAGGGATTGCTGTTCACTATAATACACACAGGGACTGATGTTCACCATAATACACACAGGGACTGATGTTCACGATAATACACAGAGGGACTGCTGTTCACTTTAATACACACAGGGACTGATGTTCACTATAATACACGTAGGGACTGCTGTTCACTATAATACACACAGGGACTGCACTTCACTTTAATACACACAGTGACTGCTGTTCACTACAATACACAGAGGGACTGCTGTTCACTTTGATACACACAGTGACTGCTGTTCACTATAATACACACAGGGACTGCTGTTCTCTATAATATACACAGGGACTGGTGTTCACTTTAATATACACAGGGACTGCTGTTATCTGTAATACACACAGGGACTGCTGTTCACTTTAATATCCTCAGGGACTGCTGTTCTCTCTAATACACACAGGGACTGCTGTTCAGTATAATATACACATGGAATGCTGTTCACTATAATACACACAGGGACTGTTGTTCACTTTAATATCCACAGGGACTGCTGTTCTCTATAATACACACAGGGTCAGCTGTTCACTATAATATACACATGGAATGGTGTTCACTATAATATACACAGGGACTGCTGTTCACTATAATACACACAGGGACTGCTTTTCACTATAATACACACAGGGATTGCTGTTCACTATAATACACACAGGGACTGCACTTCACTTTAATACACACAGTGACTGCTGTTCACAATAATACACACAGGGACTGCTGTTCACTGTAATATACACAGGGGCTGCTGTTCTCCATAATACACACAGGGACTGCTGTTCACTATAATACACACAGGGACTGCTGTTCTCTATAATATACACAGGGAATGGTGTTCACTTTAATATACACAGGGACTGCTGTTATCTGTAATACACACAGGGACTGCTGTTCACTATAATATACACAGGGACTGCTGTTCACTACAATACACACAGGGACTGCTGTTCTCTATAATACACACAGGGACTGCTGTTCTCTATAATACACACAGGGACTGCTGTTCACTATAATACACACAGGGACTGCTGTTCACTGTAATACACACAGGGACTGCTGTTCTCTATAATACACACAGGGACTGCTGTTCACTTTAATGCACACAGGGACTGCTGTTCACTATCATACACACAGGGACTGCTGTTCTCTATAATACACACAGGGACTGCTGTTCACTTTAATACACACAGGGACTGCTGTTCACTATAATGTACACAGGGACTGCTGTTCACTATAATACACAGAGGGACTGCTGTTCAGTGTAATATACACAGGGACTGCTGTTCACTATAATACACACGGGGACTGCTGTTCTCTATAATACACACAGGGACTGCTGTTCACTTTAATACACACAGGGACTGCTGTTCACTATAATACACACAGGGACTGCTGTTCACTATAATACACACGGACTGCTGTTCTCGATAATATACACAGGGACTGGTGTTCACTATAATACAGACAGGGACTGCTCTTCACTATAATACACACAGGGACTGCTGTTCTCTATAATATACGCAGGGACTGCTGTTCACTCTAATACACACAGGGACTGCTGTTCACTATAATACACAGAGGGACTGCTGTTCTCTATAACACACACAGGGACTGCTGTTCACTATAATGCACAAAGGGACTGCTGTTATCTATAATACACACAGGGACTGCTGTTCACTATCATACACACAGGGACTGCTATTCACTATAATATACACAGGGACTGGTGTTCACTATAACACACACCGGAACTGCTGTTCACTATAATATACACATGGAATGCTGTTCACTATAATACACACAGGGACTGTTGTTCACTTTAATATCCACAGGGACTGCTGTTCTCTATAATACACACAGGGACTGCTGTTCACTATAATACACACAGGGTCAGCTGTTCACTATAATATACACATGGAATGCTATTCACTATAATACACACAGGGACTGCTGTTCACTTTAATATCCACAGGGACTGCTGTTCACTATAATATACACAGGGACTGCTGTTCTCTATAATACACACAGGGATTGCTGTTCACTATAATACACACAGGGACTGCTGTTCCCTATAATATACACAGGGACTGCTGTTCACTATAATACACACAGGAACCGCTGTTGACTATCATATACGCAGGGTCTGCTGTTCTCTATAATAGACACAGGGACTGCTGTTCAGTATAATACACACAGGAACCGCTGTTGACTATCATATACGCAGGGTCTGCTGTTCTCGATAATATACACAGGGACTGCTGTTCACTATAATACACACAGGGACTGCTGTTCACTATAATATACACAGGGACTGCTGTTCTCGATAATATACACAGGGACTGCTGTTCACTATAATACACACAGGGACTGCTGTTCTCTGTAATATACACAGGGACTGCTGTTCTCGATAATATACACAGGGACTGCTGTTCACTATAATACACACAGGGACTGCTGTTCACTATAATATACACAGGGACTGCTGTTCTCGATAATATACACAGGGATTGCTGTTCACTATAATACACACAGGGACTGCTGTTCACTATAATATGCACAGGGACTGCTGTTCTCGATAATATACACAGGGACTGCTGTTCACTATAATACACACAGGGACTGCTGTTCTCTGTAATATACACAGGGACTGCTGTTCTCGATAATATACACAGGGACTGCTGTTCACTATAATACACACAGGGACTGCTGTTCATTATAATATACACAGGGACTGCTGTTCTCGATAATATACACAGGGATTGCTGTTCACTATAATACACACAGGGACTGCTGTTCTCTATAATACACACAGGGACTGCTGTTCTCCATAATACACACCGGGACTGCTGTTCTCTATAATATACACAGGGACTGCTCTTCACTATAATACACACAGGGACTGCTGTTCAATATAATATACACAGGGACTGCTGTTCACTATAATACACACAGGGACTGCTGTTCACTATAATATACACATGGAATGCTGTTCACTATAATACACAGAGGGACTGCTGTTCACTTTAATACACACAGGGATTGCTGTTCACTATAATACACACAGGGACTGATGTTCACTCTAATACACACAGGGATTGATGTTCTCTATAATATACACAGGGACTGCAGTTCACTATAATATACACAGGGACTGCTGTTCTCTATAATACACACAGGGACTGCTGTTCACAATAATACACACAGGGACTGCTGTTCACTATAATATATACAGGGACTGCTGTTCTCTATAATACACACAGGGACTGTTGTTCACTATAATACACACAGGGACTGCTGTTCACTATAATATACACATGGAATGCTGTTCACTATAATACACACAGGGACTGTTGTTCACTTTAATATCCACAGGGACTGCTGTTCTCTATAATACACACAGGGACAGCTGTTCACTATAATATACACATGGAATGCTGTTCACGATAATATACACAGGGACTGCTGTTCACTATAATACACACAGGGACTGCTTTTCACTATAATACACACAGGGACTGCTGTTCACTATAATACACACAGGGACTGCACTTCACTTTAATACACACAGTGACTGCTGTTCACAATAATACACACAGGGACTGCTGTTCACTGTAATATACACAGGGGCTGCTGTTCTCCATAATACACACAGGGACTGCTGTTCACTATAATACACACAGGGACTGCTGTTCTCTATAATATACACAGTGACTGCTGTTCACGATAATATACACAGGGACTGCTGTTCTCGATAATATACACAGGGACTGTTGTTCTCCATAATATACACACGGACTGCTGTTCACACTCATATACACAGGGACTGCTGTTCTCTATCATATACGCAGGGTCTGCTGTTCTCTATAATAGACACAGGGACTGCTCTTCACTATAATACACACAGGGACTGCTGTTCACTATAATATACACAGGGACGGCTGTTGTCGATAATATACACAGGGACTGCTGTTCACTGTAATACACACAGGGACTGCTTACACAGGGACTGCTGTTCACTATAATATACACAGGGAATGGTGTTCACTTTAATATACACAGGGACTGCTGTTATCTGTAATACACACAGGGACTGCTGTTCACTATAATATACACAGGGACTGCTGTTCACTATAATACACACAGGGACTGCTGTTCTCTATAATACACACAGGGACTGCTGTTCTCTATAATACACACAGGGACTGCTGTTCTCTATAATACACACAGGGACTGCTGTTCACTATCATACACACAGGGACTGCTGTTCTCTATAATACACACAGGGACTGCTGTTCACTTTAATACACACAGGGACTGCTGTTCACTATAATGTACACAGGGACTGCTGTTCACTATAATACACAGAGGGACTGCTGTTCAGTGTAATATACACAGGGACTGCTGTTCACTATAATACACACGGGGACTGCTGTTCTCTATAATACACACAGGGACTGCTGTTCACTTTAATACACACAGGGACTGCTGTTCACTATAATACACACAGGGACTGCTGTTCACTATAATACACACGGACTGCTGTTCTCGATAATATACACAGGGACTGGTGTTCACTATAATACAGACAGGGACTGCTCTTCACTATAATACACACAGGGACTGCTGTTCACTATAATACACAGAGGGACTGCTGTTCTCTATAACACACACAGGGACTGCTGTTCACTATAATGCACAAAGGGACGGCTGTTCTCTATAATACACACAGGGACTGCTGTTCACTATCATACACACAGGGACTGCTGTTCACTATAATATACACAGGGACTGGTGTTCACTATAACACACACCGGGACTGCTGTTCACTATAATATACACATGGAATGTTGTTCACTATAATACACACAGGGACTGTTGTTCACTTTAATATCCACAGGGACTGCTGTTCTCTATAATACACACAGGGAATGCTATTCACTATAATACACACAGGGACTGCTGTTCACTTTAATATCCACAGGGACTGCTGTTCACTATAATATACACAGGGACTGCTGTTCTCTATAATACACACAGGGATTGCTGTTCTCTATAATATACACAGGGACTGCTGTTCACTATAATACACACAGGAACCGCTGTTGACTATCATATACGCAGGGTCTGCTGTTCTCTATAATAGACACAGGGACTGCTGTTCAGTATAATACACACAGGAACCGCTGTTGACTATCATATACGCAGGGTCTGCTGTTCTCTATAATAGACACAGGGACTGCTGTTCACTATAATACACACAGGAACCGCTGTTGACTATCATATACGCAGGGTGTGCTGTTCTCGATAATATACACAGGGACTGCTGTTCACTATAATACACACAGGGACTGCTGTTCACTATAATACACACAGGGACTGCTGTTCACTATAATATACACAGGGACTGCTGTTCTCGATAATATACACAGGGACTGCTGTTCACTATAATACACACAGGGACTGCTGTTCTCTATAATATACACAGGGACTGCTGTTCTCGATAATATACACAGGGACTGCTGTTCACTATAATACACACAGGGACTGCTGCTCACTATAATATACACAGGGACTGCTGTTCTCGATAATATACACAGGGATTGCTGTTCAGTATAATACACACAGGGACTGCTGTTCTCTATAATACACACAGGGACTGCTGTTCTCCATAATACACACAGGGACTGCTGTTCTCTATAATATACACAGGGACTGCTCTTCACTATAATACACACAGGGACTGCTGTTCAATATAATATACACAGGGACTGCTGTTCACTATAATACACACAGGGACTGCTGTTCTCTATAATACACACAGGGAATGCTGTTCACTATAATACACACAGGGACTGCTGTTCTCGATAATACACACAGGGACTGCTGTTCCCTATAATATACGCAGGGACTGTTGTTCTCTACAATAAGCACAGGGACTGCTGTTCACTATAATACACACGGGGACTGCTGTTCACTATAATACACACAGGGACTGCTGTTCACTATAATACACAGAGGGACTGCTGTTTACTTGAAGACACACAGGGATTGCTGTTCACTATAATACACACAGGGACTGATGTTCACTATAAAACACACAGGGATTGATGTTCTCTATAATACACACAGGGACTGCTGTTCACTATAATGCACAAAGGGACTGCTGTTCTCTATAATACACACAGGGAATGCTGTTCACGATAATATACACAGGGACTGCTGTTCTCTATAATACACACAGGGACTGCTGTTCATTATAATATACACAGGGACTGCTGTTCTCTATACTATCCACAGGGACTGCTGTTCTCTATAATACACACAGGGACTGCTGTTCACGATAATACACACAGGGACAGCTGTTCACTATAATACACACAGGGACTGTTGTTGACTATAATACACACAGGGACTGCTGTTCACTTTAATATCCACAGGGACTGCTGTTCACTATAATATACACAGGGACTGCTGTTCTCTATAATACACACAGGGACTGCTGTTCTCTATAATATACACAGGGACTGCTGTTCACTGTAATATACACAGGGGCTGCTGTTCTCTATAATACACACAAGGACTGCTGTTCACTATAATACACACAGGGACTGCTGTTCTCTATAATATACACAGTGACTGCTGTTCACTATAATATACACAAAGGGACTGCTGTTCACTATAATACACACAGTGACTGCTGTTCACTATAATATACACAGGGTCTGCTGTTCTCTATAATACACACAGGGATTGCTGTTCACTGTAATACACACAGGGTCTGCTGTTCACTATAATATACACAGGGACTGCTGTTCTGTATAATACACACAGGGACTGCTGTTCACTATCATAAACACAGGGTCTGCTGTTCACTATAATACACAAAGGGACTGCTGTTCACTATAATACACACAGTGACTGCTGTTCACTATAATACACACAGGGACTGCGGTTCACTATAATACACAGAGGGACTGCTGTTCACTTTAATACACACAGGGATTGCTGTTCACTATAATACACACAGGGACTGCTGTTCACTATAATACACACAGGGATTGCTGTTCTCTATAATACACACAGGGATTGCTGTTCACTTTCATACACACAGGGACTGCTGTTCACTATAATATACACAGGGACTGCTGTTCACTAAAATACACACGGGGACTGCTGTTCTCTATAATACACACAGGGACTGCTGTTCACTTTAATGCACACAGGGACTGCTGTTCACTATCATACACACAGGGACTGCTGTTCTCTATAATACACACAGGGACTGCTGTTCACTTTAATACACACAGGGACTGCTGTTCACTATAATGTACACAGGGACTGCTGTTCACTATAATACACAGAGGGACTGCTGTTCAGTGTAATATACACAGGGACTGCTGTTCACTATAATACACACGGGGACTGCTGTTCTCTATAATACACACAGGGACTGCTGTTCACTTTAATACACACAGGGACTGCTGTTCACTATAATACAGACAGGGACTGCTCTTCACTATAATACACACAGGGACTGCTGTTCTCTATAATATACGCAGGGACTGCTGTTCACTCTAATACACACAGGGACTGCTGTTCACTATAATACACAGAGGGACTGCTGTTCTCTATCACACACACAGGGACTGCTGTTCACTATAATGCACAAAGGGACTGCTGTTATCTATAATACACACAGGGACTGCTGTTCACTATCATACACACAGGGACTGCTATTCACTATAATATACACATGGAATGCTGTTCACTATAATACACACAGGGACTGTAGTTCACTTTAATATCCACAGGGACTGCTGTTCTCTATAATACACACAGGGACTGCTGTTCACTATAATACACACAGGGTCAGCTGTTCACTATAATATACACATGGAATGCTATTCACTATAATACACACAGGGACTGCTGTTCACTTTAATATCCACAGGGACTGCTGTTCACTATAATATACACAGGGACTGCTGTTCTCTATAATACACACAGGGATTGCTGTTCACTATAATACACACAGGGACTGCTGTTCTCTATAATATACACACGGACTGCTGTTCACTATAATACACACAGGAACCGCTGTTGACTATCATATACGCAGGGTCTGCTGTTCTCTATAATAGACACAGGGACTGCTGTTCAGTATAATACACACAGGAACCGCTGTTGTCTATCATATACGCAGGGTCTGCTGTTCTCTCTAATAGACACAGGGACTGCTGTTCACTATAATACACACAGGAACCGCTGTTGACTATCATATACGCAGGGTCTGCTGTTCTCGATAATATACACAGGGACTGCTGTTCACTATAATACGCACAGGGACTGCTGTTCACTCTAATACACACAGGGACTGCTGTTCACTGTAATATACACAGGGACTGCTGTTCTCGATAATATACACAGGGACTGCTGTTCACTATAATACACACAGGGACTGCTGTTCTCTATAATATACACAGGGACTGCTGTTCTCGATAATATACACAGGGACTGCTGTTCACTATAATACACACAGGGACTGCTGTTCACTATAATATACACAGGGACTGCTGTTCTCGATAATATACACAGGGATTGCTGTTCACTATAATACACACAGGGACTGCTATTCTCTATAATACACACAGGGACTGCTGTTCTCCATAATACACACAGGGACTGCTGTTCTCTATAATAGACACAGGGACTGCTGTTCAGTATAATACACACAGGAACCGCTGTTGTCTATCATATACGCAGGGTCTGCTGTTCTCTCTAATAGACACAGGGACTGCTGTTCACTATAATACACACAGGAACCGCTGTTGACTATCATATACGCAGGGTCTGCTGTTCTCGATAATATACACAGGGACTGCTGTTCACTATAATACGCACAGGGACTGCTGTTCACTATAATACACACAGGGACTGCTGTTCACTGTAATATACACAGGGACTGCTGTTCTCGATAATATACACAGGGACTGCTGTTCACTATAATACACACAGGGACTGCTGTTCTCTATAATATACACAGGGACTGCTGTTCTCGATAATATACACAGGGACTGCTGTTCACTATAATACACACAGGGACTGCTGTTCACTATAATATACACAGGGACTGCTGTTCTCGATAATATACACAGGGATTGCTGTTCACTATAATACACACAGGGACTGCTATTCTCTATAATACACACAGGGACTGCAGTTCTCCATAATACACACAGGGACTGCTGTTCTCTATAATATACACAGGGACTGCTCTTCACTATAATACACACAGGGACTGCTGTTCAATATAATATACACAGGGACTGCTGTTCACTATAATACACACAGGGACTGCTGTTCCCTATAATACACACAGGGAATGCTGTTCACTATAATACACACAGGGACTGCTGTTCTCGATAATACACACAGGGACTGCTGTTCCCTATAATATACGCAGGGACTGTTGTTCTCTACAATAAGCACAGGGACTGCTGTTCACTATAATACACACGGGGACTGCTGTTCACTATAATACACACAGGGACTGCTGTTCACTATAATACACAGAGGGACTGCTGTTTACTTGAAGACACACGGGGATTGCTGTTCACTATAATACACACAGGGACTGATGTTCACTATAAAACACACAGGGATTGATGTTCTCTATAATACACACAGGGACTGCTGTTCACTATAATGCACAAAGGGACTGCTGTTCTCTATAATACACACAGGGAATGCTGTTCACTATAATATACACAGGGACTGCTGTTCTCTATAATACACACAGGGACTGCTGTTCATTATAATATACACTGGGACTGCTGTTCTCTATACTATCCACAGGGACTGCTGTTCTCTATAATACACACAGGGACTGCTGTTCACGATAATACACACAGGGACAGCTGTTCACTATAATACACACAGGGACTGTTGTTGACTATAATACACACAGGGACTGCTGTTCACTTTAATATCCACAGGGACTGCTGTTCACTATAATATACACAGGGACTGCTGTTCTCTATAATACACACAGGGACTGCTGTTCTCTATAATATACACAGGGACTGCTGTTCACTGTAATATACACAGGGGCTGCTGTTCTCTATAATACACACAAGGACTGCTGTTCACTATAATACACACAGGGACTGCTGTTCTCTATAATATACACAGTGACTGCTGTTCACTATAATATACACAGGGTCTGTTGTTTTGTATAATATACACAGTGACTGCTGTTCACTATAATATACACAGGGTCTGCTGTTCTCTATAATACACACAGGGATTGCTGTTCACTGTAATACACACAGGGTCTGCTGTTCACTATAATATACACAGGGACTGCTGTTCTGTATAATACACACAGGGACTGCTGTTCACTATACTATACACAGGGACTGCTGTTCACAATAATATGCACAGGGAATTCTGTTCACTATAAAACACAGATGGACTGCTGTTCACTTTAATACACACAGGGATTGCTGTTCACTATAATACACACAGGGACTGCTGTTCACTATAATACACACAGGGATTGCTGTTCTCTATACTACACACAGGGATTGCTGTTCAGTATAATACACACAGGGACTGCTGTTCACTAAATTACACACAGGGACTGCTGTTCACTATAATATCCACAGGGACTGCTGTTCACTATAATACACAGAGGGACTGCTGTTCACTATAGTACACACAGGGACTGCTGTTTACTATAATACAAACAGGGATTGCTGTTCACTATAATACACACAGGGACTGCTGTTTGCTATAATATACACAGGGACTGATGTTCACTATAATACACACAGGGTCTGATGTTCTCTATAATATAAACAGGGACTGCAGTTCAGTATAATACACAGAGGGACTGTTGTTCACTTTAATACACACAAGGACTGCTGTTCACTATAATACAGAGGGACTGATGTTCAGTATAATACACACAGGGACTGCTGTTCACTATAATATACACAGGGACTGCTGTTCTCTATAATACACACAGGGACTGCTGTTCACTATAATACACAAAGGGACTGCTGTTCACTATAATATACACAGGGACTGCTGTTCTCTATAATATACACAGGGACTGCTGTTCACCATAATACACACAGGGACTCCTGTTCACTATAATACACACAGGGACTGCTGTTATCTGTAATACACACAGGGATTGCTGTTCACGATCATACACACAGGGACTGTTGTTCACTATAATACACAAAGGGACTGCTGTTCACTATATTATACACAGGGACTGCTGTTCACTATAATACACACAGGGACTGCTGTTCACTATAATTTCCACAGGGACTGCTGTTCTCTATAATATACACAGGGACTGCTGTTCACCATAATACACACAGGGACTCCTGTTCACTATAATACACACAGGGACTGCTGTTATCTGTAATACACACAGGGAATGCTGTTCTCTGTAATATACACCGGGAATGCTGTTCACTATATTACACACAGAGACTGCAGTTCACTATAATACACACAGGGACTGCTGTTCTCTATAATATACACAGGGACTGCTGTTCTCTATAATACACACAGGGACTGCTGTTCACTGTAATACACACAGGGACTGCTGTTCTCTATAATATACACAGGGACTGCTGTTCACTTTCATACACACAGGGACTGCTGTTCACTGTAATACACACAGGGACTGCTGTTCTCTATAATACACACAGGGACAGCTGTTCACTGTAATATACACAGGGACTGCTGTTCACTGTAATACACACAGGGACTGCTGTTCTCTATAATATACACAGGGACTGCTGTTCTCTATAATACACACAGTGACTGCTGTTCACTGTAATACACACAGGGACTGCTGTTCACTATAATATACACAGGGAGTGCTGTTCTCTATAATATACACAGGGACTGCTGTTCACTATAATACACACTGGTACTGCTGTTCACTATCATAAACACAGGGTCTGCTGTTCACGATAATACACAAAGGGACTGCTGTTCACTATAATACACACAGTGACTGCTGTTCACTATAATACACACAGGGACTGCTGTTCACTATAATACACAGAGGGACTGCTGTTCACTTTAATACACACAGGGATTGCTGTTCACTATAATACACACAGGGATTGCTGTTCTCTATAATACACACAGGGATTGCTGTTCACTATAATACACACAGGGACTGCTGTTCACTAAATTACACACAGGGACTGCTGTTCACTATAATATCCACAGGGACTGCTGTTCACTATAATACACAGAGGGACTGCTGTTCACTATAGTACACACAGGGACTGCTGTTTACTATAATACAAACAGGGATTGCTGTTCACTATAATACACACAGGGACTGCTGTTTGCTATAATATACACAGGGACTGATATTCACTATAATACACACAGGGTCTGATGTTCTCTATAATATAAACAGGGACTGCAGTTCAGTATAATACACAGAGGGACTGCTGTTCACTTTAATACACACAAGGAGTGCTGTTCACTATAATACAGAGGGACTGATGTTCAGTATAATACACACAGGGACTGCTGTTCACTATAATATACACAGGGACTGCTGTTCTCTATAATACACACAGGGACTGCTGTTCACTATAATACACAAAGGGACTGCTGTTCACTATAATATACACAGGGACTGCTGTTCTCTATAATATACACAGGGACTGCTGTTCACCATAATACACACAGGGACTCCTGTTCACTATAATACACACAGGGACTGCTGTTATCTGTAATACACACAGGGATTGCTGTTCACGATCATACACACAGGGACTGTTGTTCACTATAATACACAAAGGGACTGCTGTTCACTATATTATACACAGGGACTGCTGTTCACTATAATACACACAGGGACTGCTGTTCACTATAATTTCCACAGGGACTGCTGTTCTCTATAATATACACAGGGACTGCTGTTCACCATAATACACACAGGGACTCCTGTTCACTATAATACACACAGGGACTGCTGTTATCTGTAATACACACAGGGAATGCTGTTCTCTGTAATATACACCGGGAATGCTGTTCACTATATTACACACAGAGACTGCTGTTCACTATAATACACACAGGGACTGCTGTTCTCTATAATATACACAGGGACTGCTGTTCACTGTAATACACACAGGGACTGCTGTTCACTATAATACACACAGTGACTGCTGTTCACTATAATACACACAGGGACTGCTGTTCACTATAATACACACAGAGACTGCTGTTCACTATAATATATACAGTGACTGCTGTTCATTATAATACACAGAGGGACTGCTGTTCACTTTAATACACACAGGGTTTGCTGTTCACTATAATCCACACAGGGATTGCTGTTCACTATAATACACAGAGGGACTGCTGTTCACTATAATACACTCAGTGACTGCTGTTCACTATAATACACAAAGGGACTGCTGTTCACTTTAATACACACAGGGACTGCTGTTCACTATAATACACACACGGACTGCTGTTCACTATAATACACACAGGGACTACTGTTCACTATAATACACACAGGGACTGCTGTTCTCTATAATATACACAGGGACTGGTGTTCACTATAATACACACAGGGACTGCTGTTCATTATAATATACACAGGGACTGCTGTTCACTATACTATCCACAGGGACTGCTGTTCTCTATAATACACACAGGGACTGCTGTTCACGATAATACACACAGGGACAGCTGTTCACTATAATACACACAGGGACTGTTGTTGACTATAATACACACAGGGACTGCTGTTCACTTTAATATCCACAGGGACTGCTGTTCACTATAATATACACAGGGACTGCTGTTCTCTATAATACACACAGGGACTGCTGTTCTCTATAATATACACAGCGACTGCTGTTCACTGTAATATACACAGGGGCTGCTGTTCTCTATAATACACACAAGGACTGCTGTTCACTATAATACACACAGGGACTGCTGTTCTCTATAATATACACAGTGACTGCTGTTCACTATAATATACACAGGGTCTGCTGTTTTGTATAATATACACAGTGACTGCTGTTCACTATAATATACACAGGGTCTGCTGTTCTCTATAATACACACAGGGATTGCTGTTCACTGTAATACACACAGGGTCTGCTGTTCACTATAATATACACAGGGACTGCTGTTCTCTATAATACACACAGGGACTGCTCTTCACTATACTATACACAGGGACTGCTGTTCACAATAATATACACAGGGAATTCTGTTCACTGTAATACACACAGGGACTGCTGTTCACTATAATATACACAGGGAGTGCTGTTCTCTATAATATACACAGGGACTGCTGTTCACTATAATACACACTGGTACTGCTGTTCACTATCATAAACACAGGGTCTGCTGTTCACGATAATACACAAAGGGACTGCTGTTCACTATAATACACACAGTGACTGCTGTTCACTATAATACACACAGGGACTGCTGTTCACTATAATACACAGAGGGACTGCTGTTCACTTTAATACACACAGGGATTGCTGTTCACTATAATACACACAGGGATTGCTGTTCTCTATAATACACACAGGGATTGCTGTTCACTATAATACACACAGGGACTGCTGTTCACTATAATACACACAGGGACTGCTGTTCACTTTAATACACACAGGGACTGCTGTTCACTATAATACACACACGGACTGCTGTTCACTATAATACACACAGGGACTCCTGTTCACTATAATATACACAGGGACTGCTGTTCTCTATAATATACACAGGGACTGGTGTTCACTATAATACACACAGGGACTGTTGTTGACTATAATACACACAGGGACTGCTGTTCACTTTAATATCCACAGGGACTGCTGTTCACTATAATATACACAGGGACTGCTGTTCTCTATAATACACACAGGGACTGCTGTTCTCTATAATATACACAGGGACTGCTGTTCACTGTAATATACACAGGGGCTGCTGTTCTCTGTAATACACACAAGGACTGCTGTTCACTATAATACACACAGGGACTGCTGTTCTCTATAATATACACAGTGACTGCTGTTCACTATAATATACACAGGGTCTGCTGTTTTGTATAATATACACAGTGACTGCTGTTCACTATAATATACACAGGGTCTGCTGTTCTCTATAATACACACAGGGATTGCTGTTCACTATAATACACACAGGGACTGCTGTTCTCTATAATATACACAGTGACTGCTGTTCACTATAATATACACAGGGTCTGCTGTTTTGTATAATATACACAGTGACTGCTGTTCACTATAATATACACAGGGTCTGCTGTTCTCTATAATACACACAGGGATTGCTGTTCACTGTAATACACACAGGGTCTGCTGTTCACTATAATATACACAGGGACTGCTGTTCTCTATAATACACACAGGGACTGCTCTTCACTATACTATACACAGGGACTGCTGTTCACAATAATACACACAGTGACTGCTGTTCACTATAATACACACAGGGACTGCTGTTCACTATAATACACACAGAGACTGCTGTTCACTATAATATATACAGTGACTGCTGTTCATTATAATACACAGAGGGACTGCTGTTCACTTTAATACACACAGGGTTTGCTGTTCACTATAATCCACACAGGGATTGCTGTTCACTATAATACACAGAGGGACTGCTGTTCACTATAATACACTCAGTGACTGCTGTTCACTATAATACACACAGGGACTGCTGTTCACTTTAATACACACAGGGACTGCTGTTCACTATAATACACACACGGACTGCTGTTCACTATAATACACACAGGGACTCCTGTTCACTATAATACACACAGGGACTGCTGTTCTCTATAATATACACAGGGACTGGTGTTCACTATAATACACACAGGGACTGCTGTTCATTATAATATACACAGGGACTGCTGTTCACTATACTATCCACAGGGACTGCTGTTCTCTATAATACACACAGGGACTGCTGTTCACGATAATACACACAGGGACAGCTGTTCACTATAATACACACAGGGACTGTTGTTGACTATAATACACACAGGGACTGCTGTTCACTTTAATATCCACAGGGACTGCTGTTCACTATAATATACACAGGGACTGCTGTTCTCTATAATACACACAGGGACTGCTGTTCTCTATAATATACACAGGGACTGCTGTTCACTGTAATATACACAGGGGCTGCTGTTCTCTGTAATACACACAAGGACTGCTGTTCACTATAATACACACAGGGACTGCTGTTCTCTATAATATACACAGTGACTGCTGTTCACTATAATATACACAGGGTCTGCTGTTTTGTATAATATACACAGTGACTGCTGTTCACTATAATATTCACAGGGTCTGCTGTTCTCTATAATACACACAGGGATTGCTGTTCACTGTAATACACACAGGGTCTGCTGTTCACTATAATATACACAGGGACTGCTGTTCTCTATAATACACACAGGGACTGCTCTTCACTATACTATACACAGGGACTGCTGTTCACAATAATATACACAGGGAATTCTGTTCACTGTAATACACACAGGGACTGCTGTTCACTATAATATACACAGGGAGTGCTGTTCTCTATAATATACACAGGGACTGCTGTTCACTATAATACACACTGGTACTGCTGTTCACTATCATAAACACAGGGTCTGCTGTTCACGATAATACACAAAGGGACTGCTGTTCACTATAATACACACAGTGACTGCTGTTCACTATAATACACACAGGGACTGCTGTTCACTATAATACACAGAGGGACTGCTGTTCACTTTAATACACACAGGGATTGCTGTTCACTATAATACACACAGGGATTGCTGTTCTCTATAATACACACAGGGATTGCTGTTCACTATAATACACACAGGGACTGCTGTTCACTAAATTACACACAGGGACTGCTGTTCACTATAATATCCACAGGGACTGCTGTTCACTATAATACACAGAGGGACTGCTGTTCACTATAGTACACACAGGGACTGCTGTTTACTATAATACAAACAGGGATTGCTGTTCACTATAATACACACAGGGACTGCTGTTTGCTATAATATACACAGGGACTGATATTCACTATAATACACACAGGGTCTGATGTTCTCTATAATATAAACAGGGACTGCAGTTCAGTATAATACACAGAGGGACTGCTGTTCTCTATAATATACACAGTGACTGCTGTTCACTATAATATACACAGGGTCTGTTGTTTTGTATAATATACACAGTGACTGCTGTTCACTATAATATACACAGGGTCTGCTGTTCTCTATAATACACACAGGGATTGCTGTTCACTGTAATACACACAGGGTCTGCTGTTCACTATAATATACACAGGGACTGCTGTTCTGTATAATACACACAGGGACTGCTGTTCACTATACTATACACAGGGACTGCTGTTCACAATAATATACACAGGGAATTCTGTTCACTATAAAACACAGATGGACTGCTGTTCACTTTAATACACACAGGGATTGCTGTTCACTATAATACACACAGGGACTGCTGTTCACTATAATACACACAGGGATTGCTGTTCTCTATACTACACACAGGGATTGCTGTTCAGTATAATACACACAGGGACTGCTGTTCACTAAATTACACACAGGGACTGCTGTTCACTATAATATCCACAGGGACTGCTGTTCACTATAATACACAGAGGGACTGCTGTTCACTATAGTACACACAGGGACTGCTGTTTACTATAATACAAACAGGGATTGCTGTTCACTATAATACACACAGGGACTGCTGTTTGCTATAATATACACAGGGACTGATGTTCACTATAATACACACAGGGTCTGATGTTCTCTATAATATAAACAGGGACTGCAGTTCAGTATAATACACAGAGGGACTGTTGTTCACTTTAATACACACAAGGACTGCTGTTCACTATAATACAGAGGGACTGATGTTCAGTATAATACACACAGGGACTGCTGTTCACTATAATATACACAGGGACTGCTGTTCTCTATAATACACACAGGGACTGCTGTTCACTATAATACACAAAGGGACTGCTGTTCACTATAATATACACAGGGACTGCTGTTCTCTATAATATACACAGGGACTGCTGTTCACCATAATACACACAGGGACTCCTGTTCACTATAATACACACAGGGACTGCTGTTATCTGTAATACACACAGGGATTGCTGTTCACGATCATACACACAGGGACTGTTGTTCACTATAATACACAAAGGGACTGCTGTTCACTATATTATACACAGGGACTGCTGTTCACTATAATACACACAGGGACTGCTGTTCACTATAATTTCCACAGGGACTGCTGTTCTCTATAATATACACAGGGACTGCTGTTCACCATAATACACACAGGGACTCCTGTTCACTATAATACACACAGGGACTGCTGTTATCTGTAATACACACAGGGAATGCTGTTCTCTGTAATATACACCGGGAATGCTGTTCACTATATTACACACAGAGACTGCAGTTCACTATAATACACACAGGGACTGCTGTTCTCTATAATATACACAGGGACTGCTGTTCTCTATAATACACACAGGGACTGCTGTTCACTGTAATACACACAGGGACTGCTGTTCTCTATAATATACACAGGGACTGCTGTTCACTTTCATACACACAGGGACTGCTGTTCACTGTAATACACACAGGGACTGCTGTTCTCTATAATACACACAGGGACAGCTGTTCACTGTAATATACACAGGGACTGCTGTTCACTGTAATACACACAGGGACTGCTGTTCTCTATAATATACACAGGGACTGCTGTTCTCTATAATACACACAGTGACTGCTGTTCACTGTAATACACACAGGGACTGCTGTTCACTATAATACACACAGTGTCTGCTGTTCACTATAATACACACAGTGACTGCTGTTCACTATAATACACACAGGGACTGCTGTTCACTATAATACACACAGAGACTGCTGTTCACTATAATATATACAGTGACTGCTGTTCATTATAATACACAGAGGGACTGCTGTTCACTTTAATACACACAGGGTTTGCTGTTCACTATAATCCACACAGGGATTGCTGTTCACTATAATACACAGAGGGACTGCTGTTCACTATAATACACTCAGTGACTGCTGTTCACTATAATACACACAGGGACTGCTGTTCACTTTAATACACACAGGGACTGCTGTTCACTATAATACACACACGGACTGCTGTTCACTATAATACACACAGGGACTCCTGTTCACTATAATACACACAGGGACTGCTGTTCTCTATAATATACACAGGGACTGGTGTTCACTATAATACACACAGGGACTGCTGTTCATTATAATATACACAGGGACTGCTGTTCACTATACTATCCACAGGGACTGCTGTTCTCTATAATACACACAGGGACTGCTGTTCACGATAATACACACAGGGACAGCTGTTCACTATAATACACACAGGGACTGTTGTTGACTATAATACACACAGGGACTGCTGTTCACTTTAATATCCACAGGGACTGCTGTTCACTATAATATACACAGGGACTGCTGTTCTCTGTAATACACACAGGGACTGCTGTTCTCTATAATATACACAGGGACTGCTGTTCACTGTAATATACACAGGGGCTGCTGTTCTCTGTAATACACACAAGGACTGCTGTTCACTATAATACTCACAGGGACTGCTGTTCTCTATAATATACACAGTGACTGCTGTTCACTATAATATACACAGGGTCTGCTGTTTTGTATAATATACACAGTGACTGCTGTTCACTATAATATACACAGGGTCTGCTGTTCTCTATAATACACACAGGGATTGCTGTTCACTGTAATACACACAGGGTCTGCTGTTCACTATAATATACACAGGGACTGCTGTTCTCTATAATACACACAGGGACTGCTCTTCACTATACTATACACAGGGACTGCTGTTCACAATAATATACACAGGGAATTCTGTTCACTGTAATACACACAGGGACTGCTGTTCACTATAATATACACAGGGAGTGCTGTTCTCTATAATATACACAGGGACTGCTGTTCACTATAATACACACTGGTACTGCTGTTCACTATCATAAACACAGGGTCTGCTGTTCACGATAATACACAAAGGGACTGCTGTTCACTATAATACACACAGTGACTGCTGTTCACTATAATACACACAGGGACTGCTGTTCACTATAATACACAGAGGGACTGCTGTTCACTTTAATACACACAGGGATTGCTGTTCACTATAATACACACAGGGATTGCTGTTCTCTATAATACACACAGGGATTGCTGTTCACTATAATACACACAGGGACTGCTGTTCACTAAATTACACACAGGGACTGCTGTTCACTATAATATCCACAGGGACTGCTGTTCACTATAATACACAGAGGGACTGCTGTTCACTATAGTACACACAGGGACTGCTGTTTACTATAATACAAACAGGGATTGCTGTTCACTATAATACACACAGGGACTGCTGTTTGCTATAATATACACAGGGACTGATATTCACTATAATACACACAGGGTCTGATGTTCTCTATAATATAAACAGGGACTGCAGTTCAGTATAATACACAGAGGGACTGCTGTTCACTTTAATACACACAAGGAGTGCTGTTCACTATAATACAGAGGGACTGATGTTCAGTATAATACACACAGGGACTGCTGTTCACTATAATATACACAGGGACTGCTGTTCTCTATAATACACACAGGGACTGCTGTTCACTATAATACACAAAGGGACTGCTGTTCACTATAATATACACAGGGACTGCTGTTCTCTATAATATACACAGGGACTGCTGTTCACCATAATACACACAGGGACTCCTGTTCACTATAATACACACAGGGACTGCTGTTATCTGTAATACACACAGGGATTGCTGTTCACGATCATACACACAGGGACTGTTGTTCACTATAATACACAAAGGGACTGCTGTTCACTATATTATACACAGGGACTGCTGTTCACTATAATACACACAGGGACTGCTGTTCACTATAATTTCCACAGGGACTGCTGTTCTCTATAATATACACAGGGACTGCTGTTCACCATAATACACACAGGGACTCCTGTTCACTATAATACACACAGGGACTGCTGTTATCTGTAATACACACAGGGAATGCTGTTCTCTGTAATATACACCGGGAATGCTGTTCACTATATTACACACAGAGACTGCTGTTCACTATAATACACACAGGGACTGCTGTTCTCTATAATATACACAGGGACTGCTGTTCACTGTAATACACACAGGGACTGCTGTTCACTATAATACACACAGTGACTGCTGTTCACTATAATACACACAGGGACTGCTGTTCACTATAATACACACAGAGACTGCTGTTCACTATAATATATACAGTGACTGCTGTTCATTATAATACACAGAGGGACTGCTGTTCACTTTAATACACACAGGGTTTGCTGTTCACTATAATCCACACAGGGATTGCTGTTCACTATAATACACAGAGGGACTGCTGTTCACTATAATACACTCAGTGACTGCTGTTCACTATAATACACAAAGGGACTGCTGTTCACTTTAATACACACAGGGACTGCTGTTCACTATAATACACACACGGACTGCTGTTCACTATAATACACACAGGGACTACTGTTCACTATAATACACACAGGGACTGCTGTTCTCTATAATATACACAGGGACTGGTGTTCACTATAATACACACAGGGACTGCTGTTCATTATAATATACACAGGGACTGCTGTTCACTATACTATCCACAGGGACTGCTGTTCTCTATAATACACACAGGGACTGCTGTTCACGATAATACACACAGGGACAGCTGTTCACTATAATACACACAGGGACTGTTGTTGACTATAATACACACAGGGACTGCTGTTCACTTTAATATCCACAGGGACTGCTGTTCACTATAATATACACAGGGACTGCTGTTCTCTATAATACACACAGGGACTGCTGTTCTCTATAATATACACAGGGACTGCTGTTCACTGTAATATACACAGGGGCTGCTGTTCTCTATAATACACACAAGGACTGCTGTTCACTATAATACACACAGGGACTGCTGTTCTCTATAATATACACAGTGACTGCTGTTCACTATAATATACACAGGGTCTGCTGTTTTGTATAATATACACAGTGACTGCTGTTCACTATAATATACACAGGGTCTGCTGTTCTCTATAATACACACAGGGATTGCTGTTCACTGTAATACACACAGGGTCTGCTGTTCACTATAATATACACAGGGACTGCTGTTCTCTATAATACACACAGGGACTGCTCTTCACTATACTATACACAGGGACTGCTGTTCACAATAATATACACAGGGAATTCTGTTCACTGTAATACACACAGGGACTGCTGTTCACTATAATATACACAGGGAGTGCTGTTCTCTATAATATACACAGGGACTGCTGTTCACTATAATACACACTGGTACTGCTGTTCACTATCATAAACACAGGGTCTGCTGTTCACGATAATACACAAAGGGACTGCTGTTCACTATAATACACACAGTGACTGCTGTTCACTATAATACACACAGGGACTGCTGTTCACTATAATACACAGAGGGACTGCTGTTCACTTTAATACACACAGGGATTGCTGTTCACTATAATACACACAGGGATTGCTGTTCTCTATAATACACACAGGGATTGCTGTTCACTATAATACACACAGGGACTGCTGTTCACTATAATACACACAGGGACTGCTGTTCACTTTAATACACACAGGGACTGCTGTTCACTATAATACACACACGGACTGCTGTTCACTATAATACACACAGGGACTCCTGTTCACTATAATATACACAGGGACTGCTGTTCTCTATAATATACACAGGGACTGGTGTTCACTATAATACACACAGGGACTGTTGTTGACTATAATACACACAGGGACTGCTGTTCACTTTAATATCCACAGGGACTGCTGTTCACTATAATATACACAGGGACTGCTGTTCTCTATAATACACACAGGGACTGCTGTTCTCTATAATATACACAGGGACTGCTGTTCACTGTAATATACACAGGGGCTGCTGTTCTCTGTAATACACACAAGGACTGCTGTTCACTATAATACACACAGGGACTGCTGTTCTCTATAATATACACAGTGACTGCTGTTCACTATAATATACACAGGGTCTGCTGTTTTGTATAATATACACAGTGACTGCTGTTCACTATAATATACACAGGGTCTGCTGTTCTCTATAATACACACAGGGATTGCTGTTCACTATAATACACACAGGGACTGCTGTTCTCTATAATATACACAGTGACTGCTGTTCACTATAATATACACAGGGTCTGCTGTTTTGTATAATATACACAGTGACTGCTGTTCACTATAATATACACAGGGTCTGCTGTTCTCTATAATACACACAGGGATTGCTGTTCACTGTAATACACACAGGGTCTGCTGTTCACTATAATATACACAGGGACTGCTGTTCTCTATAATACACACAGGGACTGCTCTTCACTATACTATACACAGGGACTGCTGTTCACAATAATACACACAGTGACTGCTGTTCACTATAATACACACAGGGACTGCTGTTCACTATAATACACACAGAGACTGCTGTTCACTATAATATATACAGTGACTGCTGTTCATTATAATACACAGAGGGACTGCTGTTCACTTTAATACACACAGGGTTTGCTGTTCACTATAATCCACACAGGGATTGCTGTTCACTATAATACACAGAGGGACTGCTGTTCACTATAATACACTCAGTGACTGCTGTTCACTATAATACACACAGGGACTGCTGTTCACTTTAATACACACAGGGACTGCTGTTCACTATAATACACACACGGACTGCTGTTCACTATAATACACACAGGGACTCCTGTTCACTATAATACACACAGGGACTGCTGTTCTCTATAATATACACAGGGACTGGTGTTCACTATAATACACACAGGGACTGCTGTTCATTATAATATACACAGGGACTGCTGTTCACTATACTATCCACAGGGACTGCTGTTCTCTATAATACACACAGGGACTGCTGTTCACGATAATACACACAGGGACAGCTGTTCACTATAATACACACAGGGACTGTTGTTGACTATAATACACACAGGGACTGCTGTTCACTTTAATATCCACAGGGACTGCTGTTCACTATAATATACACAGGGACTGCTGTTCTCTATAATACACACAGGGACTGCTGTTCTCTATAATATACACAGGGACTGCTGTTCACTGTAATATACACAGGGGCTGCTGTTCTCTGTAATACACACAAGGACTGCTGTTCACTATAATACACACAGGGACTGCTGTTCTCTATAATATACACAGTGACTGCTGTTCACTATAATATACACAGGGTCTGCTGTTTTGTATAATATACACAGTGACTGCTGTTCACTATAATATTCACAGGGTCTGCTGTTCTCTATAATACACACAGGGATTGCTGTTCACTGTAATACACACAGGGTCTGCTGTTCACTATAATATACACAGGGACTGCTGTTCTCTATAATACACACAGGGACTGCTCTTCACTATACTATACACAGGGACTGCTGTTCACAATAATATACACAGGGAATTCTGTTCACTGTAATACACACAGGGACTGCTGTTCACTATAATATACACAGGGAGTGCTGTTCTCTATAATATACACAGGGACTGCTGTTCACTATAATACACACTGGTACTGCTGTTCACTATCATAAACACAGGGTCTGCTGTTCACGATAATACACAAAGGGACTGCTGTTCACTATAATACACACAGTGACTGCTGTTCACTATAATACACACAGGGACTGCTGTTCACTATAATACACAGAGGGACTGCTGTTCACTTTAATACACACAGGGATTGCTGTTCACTATAATACACACAGGGATTGCTGTTCTCTATAATACACACAGGGATTGCTGTTCACTATAATACACACAGGGACTGCTGTTCACTAAATTACACACAGGGACTGCTGTTCACTATAATATCCACAGGGACTGCTGTTCACTATAATACACAGAGGGACTGCTGTTCACTATAGTACACACAGGGACTGCTGTTTACTATAATACAAACAGGGATTGCTGTTCACTATAATACACACAGGGACTGCTGTTTGCTATAATATACACAGGGACTGATATTCACTATAATACACACAGGGTCTGATGTTCTCTATAATATAAACAGGGACTGCAGTTCAGTATAATACACAGAGGGACTGCTGTTCATTTTAATACACACAAGGACTGCTGTTCACTATAATACAGAGGGACTGATGTTCAGTATAATACACACAGGGACTGCTGTTCACTATAATATACACAGGGACTGCTGTTCTCTATAATACACACAGGGACTGCTGTTCACTATAATACACAAAGGGACTGCTGTTCACTATAATATACACAGGGACTGCTGTTCTCTATAATATACACAGGGACTGCTGTTCACCATAATACACACAGGGACTCCTGTTCACTATAATACACACAGGGACTGCTGTTATCTGTAATACACACAGGGATTGCTGTTCACGATCATACACACAGGGACTGTTGTTCACTATAATACACAAAGGGACTGCTGTTCACTATATTATACACAGGGACTGCTGTTCACTATAATACACACAGGGACTGCTGTTCACTATAATTTCCACAGGGACTGCTGTTCTCTATAATATACACAGGGACTGCTGTTCACCATAATACACACAGGGACTCCTGTTCACTATAATACACACAGGGACTGCTGTTATCTGTAATACACACAGGGAATGCTGTTCTCTGTAATATACACCGGGAATGCTGTTCACTATATTACACACAGAGACTGCTGTTCACTATAATACACACAGGGACTGCTGTTCTCTATAATATACACAGGGACTGCTGTTCACTGTAATACACACAGGGACTGCTGTTCACTATAATACACACAGTGTCTGCTGTTCACTATAATACACACAGTGACTGCTGTTCACTATAATACACACAGGGACTGCTGTTCACTATAATACACACAGAGACTGCTGTTCACTATAATATATACAGTGACTGCTGTTCATTATAATACACAGAGGGACTGCTGTTCACTTTAATACACACAGGGTTTGCTGTTCACTATAATCCACACAGGGATTGCTGTTCACTATAATACACAGAGGGACTGCTGTTCACTATAATACACTCAGTGACTGCTGTTCACTATAATACACAAAGGGACTGCTGTTCACTTTAATACACACAGGGACTGCTGTTCACTATAATACACACACGGACTGCTGTTCACTATAATACACACAGGGACTACTGTTCACTATAATACACACAGGGACTGCTGTTCTCTATAATATACACAGGGACTGGTGTTCACTATAATACACACAGGGACTGCTGTTCATTATAATATACACAGGGACTGCTGTTCACTATACTATCCACAGGGACTGCTGTTCTCTATAATACACACAGGGACTGCTGTTCACGATAATACACACAGGGACAGCTGTTCACTATAATACACACAGGGACTGTTGTTGACTATAATACACACAGGGACTGCTGTTCACTTTAATATCCACAGGGACTGCTGTTCACTATAATATACACAGGGACTGCTGTTCTCTATAATACACACAGGGACTGCTGTTCTCTATAATATACACAGGGACTGCTGTTCACTGTAATATACACAGGGGCTGCTGTTCTCTATAATACACACAAGGACTGCTGTTCACTATAATACACACAGGGACTGCTGTTCTCTATAATATACACAGTGACTGCTGTTCACTATAATATACACAGGGTCTGCTGTTTTGTATAATATACACAGTGACTGCTGTTCACTATAATATACACAGGGTCTGCTGTTCTCTATAATACACACAGGGATTGCTGTTCACTGTAATACACACAGGGTCTGCTGTTCACTATAATATACACAGGGACTGCTGTTCTCTATAATACACACAGGGACTGCTCTTCACTATACTATACACAGGGACTGCTGTTCACAATAATATACACAGGGAATTCTGTTCACTGTACTACACACAGGGACTGCTGTTCACTATAATATACACAGGGAGTGCTGTTCTCTATAATATACACAGGGACTGCTGTTCACTATAATACACACTGGTACTGCTGTTCACTATCATAAACACAGGGTCTGCTGTTCACGATAATACACAAAGGGACTGCTGTTCACTATAATACACACAGTGACTGCTGTTCACTATAATACACACAGGGACTGCTGTTCACTATAATACACAGAGGGACTGCTGTTCACTTTAATACACACAGGGATTGCTGTTCACTATAATACACACAGGGATTGCTGTTCTCTATAATACACACAGGGATTGCTGTTCACTATAATACACACAGGGACTGCTGTTCACTAAATTACACACAGGGACTGCTGTTCACTATAATATCCACAGGGACTGCTGTTCACTATAATACACAGAGGGACTGCTGTTCACTATAGTACACACAGGGACTGCTGTTTACTATAATACAAACAGGGATTGCTGTTCAATATAATACACACAGGGACTGCTGTTTGCTATAATATACACAGGGACTGATATTCACTATAATACACACAGGGTCTGATGTTCTCTATAATATAAACAGGGACTGCAGTTCAGTATAATACACAGAGGGACTGCTGTTCACTTTAATACACACAAGGACTGCTGTTCACTATAATACAGAGGGACTGATGTTCAGTATAATACACACAGGGACTGCTGTTCACTATAATATACACAGGGACTGCTGTTCTCTATAATACACACAGGGACTGCTGTTCACTATAATACACAAAGGGACTGCTGTTCAGTATAATATACACAGGGACTGCTGTTCTCTATAATATACACAGGGACTGCTGTTCACCATAATGCACACAGGGACTCCTGTTCACTATAATACACACAGGGACTGCTGTTATCTGTAATACACACAGGGATTGCTGTTCACGATCATACACACAGGGACTGTTGTTCACTATAATACACAAAGGGACTGCTGTTCACTATAATATACACAGGGACTGCTGTTCTCTATAATACACACAGGGACTGCTGTTCACTATAATACACACAGGGACTGCTGTTCACTATAATATATACAGGGACTGCTGTTCACCATAATACACACAGGGACTGCTGTTCACTATAATACACACAGGGACTGCTGTTATCTGTAATACACACAGGGAATGCTGTTCTCTGTAATATACACCGGGAATGCTGTTCACTATATTACACACAGGGACTGCTGTTCACTATAATACACACAGGGACTGCTGTTCTCTATAATATACACAGGGACTGCTGTTCTCTTTCATACACACAGGGACTGCTGTTCACTGTAATACACACAGGGACTGCTGTTCTCTATAATATACACAGGGACTGCTGTTCACTATAATACACACAGGGACTGCTGTTCACTGTAATACACACAGGGACTGCTGTTCTCTATAATACACACAGGGACTGCTGTTCACTGTAATATACACAGGGACTGCTGTTCACTGTAATACACACAGGGACTGCTGTTCTCTATAATATACACAGGGACTGCTGTTCTCTATAATACACACAGGGACTGCTGTTCACTGTCATACACACAGGGACTGCTGTTCACTATAATACACACAGTGTCTGCTGTTCACTATAATACACACAGTGACTGCTGTTCACTATAATACACACAGGGACTGCTGTTCACTATAATACACACAGAGACTGCTGTTGACTATAATATATACAGTGACTGCTGTTCATTATAATACACAGAGGGACTGCTGTTCACTTTAATACACACAGGGTTTGCTGTTCACTATAATCCACACAGGGATTGCTGTTCACTATAATACACAGAGGGACTGCTGTTCACTATAATACACTCAGTGACTGCTGTTCACTATAATACACACAGGGACTGCTGTTCACTTTAATACACACAGGGACTGCTGTTCACTATAATACACACACGGACTGCTGTTCACTATAATACACACAGGGACTACTGTTCACTATAATACACACAGGGACTGCTGTTATCTGTAATACACACAGGGATTGCTGTTCACGATCATACACACAGGGACTGCTGTTCTCTAAAATACACACAGGGACTGCTGTTCACTATAATATACACAGGGACTGCTGTTCTCTATAATATACACAGGGACTGATGTTCACTATAATACACGCAGGGACTGCTGTTCTCTATAATATACACCGGGAATGCTGTTCACTGTAATACACACAGGGACTGCTGTTCACTATAATATACACAGGGACTGCTGTTCTCTATGATATACACCGGGAATGCTGTTCACTATAATACACACAGGGACTGCTGTTCACTATAATACACACAGGGACTGCTGTTCTCTATAATACACACAGGGACTGCTGTTCACTGTAATACACACAGGGACTGCTGTTCTCTATAATATGCACAGGGACTGCTGTTCACTATAATATACACAGGGACTGCTGTTCTCTATCATACACACAGGGACTGCTGTTCACTATAATATACACATGGAATGCTGTTCACTATAATACACACAGGGACTGTTGTTCACTTTAATATCCACAGGGACTGCTGTTCTCTATAATACACACAGGGACTGCTGTTCACTATAATATACACATGGAATGCTGTTCGCTATAATATACACAGGATTTGCTGTTCACTTTAATACACACAGGGATTGCTGTTCACAGTAATACACACAGGGACTGCTGTTCACTATAATACACACAGGGACTGCTGTTCACTATAATACACACAGGGACTGCTGTTCTCTATAATATACACAGGGACTGGTGTTCACTATAATACACACAGGGACTGCTGTTCTCTAAAATACACAGAGGGACTGCTGTTCACTTTCATACACACAGGGACTGCTGTTCACTATAATATACACAGGGACTGCTGTTCACTATGATATACACAGGGACTGCTGATCTCTATCATTTCCACCGGGAATGCTGTTCACTATAATACACACAGGGACTGCTGTTCACTATAATACACACAGGGACTGCTGTTCTCTATAATATAAACAGGGACTGCTGTTCTCTATAATACACACAGGGACTGCTGTTCACTATAATACACACAGGGACTGCTGTTCACTATAATATATACAGGGACTGCTGTTCACCATAATACACACAGGGACTCCTGTTCACTATAATACACACAGGGACTGCTGTTATCTGTAATACACACAGGGAATGCTGTTCTCTGTAATATACACCGGGAATGCTGTTCACTATATTACACACAGGGACTGCTGTTCACTATAATACACACAGGGACTGCTGTTCTCTATAATATACACAGGGACTGCTGTTCTCTATAATACACACAGGGACTGCTGTTCACTGTAATACACACAGGGACTGCTGTTCTCTATAATATACACAGGGACTGCTGTTCACTATAATACACACAGGGACTGCTGTTCACTGTAATACACACAGGGACTGCTGTTCTCTATAATACACACAGGGACTGCTGTTCACTGTAATATACACAGGGACTGCTGTTCACTGTAATACACACAGGGACTGCTGTTCTCTATAATATACACAGGGACTGCTGTTCTCTATAATACACACAGGGACTGCTGTTCACTGTCATACACACAGGGACTGCTGTTCACTATAATACACACAGTGTCTGCTGTTCACTATAATACACACAGTGACTGCTGTTCACTATAATACACACAGGGACTGCTGTTCACTATAATACACACAGAGACTGCTGTTGACTATAATATATACAGTGACTGCTGTTCATTATAATACACAGAGGGACTGCTGTTCACTTTAATACACACAGGGTTTGCTGTTCACTATAATCCACACAGGGATTGCTGTTCACTATAATACACAGAGGGACTGCTGTTCACTATAATACACTCAGTGACTGCTGTTCACTATAATACACACAGGGACTGCTGTTCACTTTAATACACACAGGGACTGCTGTTCACTATAATACACACACGGACTGCTGTTCACTATAATACACACAGGGACTACTGTTCACTATAATACATACAGGGACTGCTGTTCTCTATAATATACACAGGGACTGGTGTTCACTATAAAAAACACAGGGACTGCTGTTCACTATCATACACACAGGGACTGCTGTTCTCTAAAATACACACAGGGACTGCTGTTCACTATAATATACACAGGGACTGCTGTTCTCTATAATATACACAGGGACTGATGTTCACTATAATACACGCAGGGACTGCTGTTCTCTATAATATACACCGGGAATGCTGTTCACTGTAATACACACAGGGACTGCTGTTCACTATAATATACACAGGGACTGCTGTTCTCTATAATATACACCGGGAATGCTGTTCACTATAATACACACAGGGACTGCTGTTCACTATAATACACACAGGGACTGCTGTTCACTGTAATACACACAGGGACTGCTGTTCTCTATAATATACACAGGGACTGCTGTTCACTATAATATACACAGGGACTGCTGTTCTCTATCATACACACAGGGACTGCTGTTCACTATAATATACACATGGAATGCTGTTCACTATAATACACACAGGGACTGTTGTTCACTTTAATATCCACAGGGACTGCTGTTCTCTGTAATACACACAGGGACTGCTGTTCACTATAATATACACATGGAATGCTGTTCGCTATAATATACACAGGATTTGCTGTTCACTTTAATACACACAGGGATTGCTGTTCACAGTAATACACACAGGGACTGCTGTTCACTATAATACACACAGGGACTGCTGTTCACTATAATACACACAGGGACTGCTGTTCTCTATAATATACACAGGGACTGGTGTTCACTATAATACACACAGGGACTGCTGTTCTCTAAAATACACAGAGGGACTGCTGTTCACTTTCATACACACAGGGACTGCTGTTCACTATAATATACACAGGGACTGCTGTTCACTATGATATACACAGGGACTGCTGATCTCTATCATATACACCGGGAATGCTGTTCACTATAATACACACAGGGACTGCTGTTCACTATAATACACACAGGGACTGCTGTTCTCTATAATATAAACAGGGACTGCTGTTCTCTATAATACACACAGGGACTGCTGTTCACTATAATACACACAGGGACTGCTGTTCACTATAATATATACAGGGACTGCTGTTCACCATAATACACACAGGGACTGCTGTTCACCATAATACACACAGGGACTGCTGTTCTCTATCATACACACAGGGACTGCTGTTCACTATAATATACACATGGAATGCTGTTCACTATAATACACACAGGGACTGTTGTTCACTTTAATATCCACAGGGACTGCTGTTCTCTATAATACACACAGGGACTGCTGTTCACTATAATACACACAGGGATTGCTGTTCACTATAATACACACAGGGACTGCTGTTCACTATAATACACACAGGGACTGCTGTTCTCTATAATATACACAGGGACTGGTGTTCACTATAATACACACAGGGACTGCTGTTCTCTAAAATACACAGAGGGACTGCTGTTCACTTTCATACACACAGGGACTGCTGTTCACTATAATATACACAGGGACTGCTGTTCACTATGATATACACAGGGACTGCTGATCTCTATCATATACACCGGGAATGCTGTTCACTATAATACACACAGGGACTGCTGTTCACTATAATACACACAGGGACTGCTGTTCTCTATAATATACACAGGGACTGATGTTCTCTATAATACACACATGGAATGCTGTTCACTATAATACACACAGGGACTGTTGTTCACTTTATTATCCACAGGGACTGCTGTTCTCTATAATACACACAGGGACTGCTGTTCACGATAATATACACAGGGTCTGCTGTTCACTATAATATACACAGGGACTGCTCTTCACTATAATATACACAGGGTCTGCTGTTCACTATAATACACACAGGGGACTGCTGTTCACTACAGCACACACAGGGACTGTTGTTCTCTATAATATACACAGGGACTGCTGTTCAGTATAATACACACAGGGACTGCTGTTCTCTATAATATACACAGGGACTGGTGTTCACCATAATACACACAGGGACTGCTGTTCACTATCATACACACAGGGACTGCTGTTCTCTAAAATACACAGAGGGACTGCTGTTCACTAAAATACACACAGGGACTGCTGTTTACTTTAATATCCACATGGACTGCTGTTCTCTATAATACACAGAGGGACTGCTGTTCACTTTCATACACACTGGGACTGCTGTTCACTATAATATACACAGGGTCTGCTGTTCACTATAATATACACAGGGACTGCTGTTCTCTATAATATAAACAGGGACTGCAGTTCAGTATAATACACAGAGGGACTGCTGTTCACTTTAATACACACAAGGACTGCTGTTCACTATAATACAGAGGGACTGCTGTTCAGTATAATACACACAGGGACTGCTGTTCACTTTAATACACACAGGGATTGCTGTTCACGATCATACACACAGGGACTGTTGTCACTATAATACACAAAGGGACTGCTGTTCACTATAATATACACAGGGACTGCTTTTCTCTATAATACACACAGGGACTGCTGTTCACTATAATACACACAGGGACTGCTGTTCACTATAATATACACAGGGACTGCTGTTCTCTATAATATACACCGGGAATGCTGTTCTCTATAATATACACCGGGAATGCTGTTCTCTATAATACACACAGGGACTGCTGTTCACTGTAATACACACAGGGACTGCTGTTCTCTATAATATACACAGGGGCTGCTGTTCACTATAATATACACAGGGACTGCTGTTCTCTATAATACACACAGGGACTGCTGTTCACTATAGTACACACAGGGACTGCTGTTTACTATAATACAAACAGGGACTGCTGTTCACTATAATACACACAGGGATTGCTGTTCACTATAATACACACAGGGACTGCTGTTCACTATAGTACACACAGGGACTGCTGTTTACTATAATACAAACAGGGACTGCTGTTCACTATAATACACACAGGGATTGCTGTTCACTATAATACACACAGGGACTGCTGTTCACTATAATATACACAGGGACTGCTGTTCTCTATAATATACACCGGGAATGCTGTTCACTATAATACACACAGGGACTGCTGTTCACTATAATACACACAGGGACTGCTGTTCACTGTAATACACACAGGGACTGCTGTTCTCTATAATATACACAGGGACTGCTGTTCACTATAATATACACAGGGACTGCTGTTCTCTATCATACACACAGGGACTGCTGTTCACTATAATATACACATGGAATGCTGTTCACTATAATACACACAGGGACTGTTGTTCACTTTAATATCCACAGGGACTGCTGTTCTCTGTAATACACACAGGGACTGCTGTTCACTATAATATACACATGGAATGCTGTTCGCTATAATATACACAGGATTTGCTGTTCACTTTAATACACACAGGGATTGCTGTTCACAGTAATACACACAGGGACTGCTGTTCACTATAATACACACAGGGACTGCTGTTCACTATAATACACACAGGGACTGCTGTTCTCTATAATATACACAGGGACTGGTGTTCACTATAATACACACAGGGACTGCTGTTCTCTAAAATACACAGAGGGACTGCTGTTCACTTTCATACACACAGGGACTGCTGTTCACTATAATATACACAGGGACTGCTGTTCACTATGATATACACAGGGACTGCTGATCTCTATCATATACACCGGGAATGCTGTTCACTATAATACACACAGGGACTGCTGTTCACTATAATACACACAGGGACTGCTGTTCTCTATAATATAAACAGGGACTGCTGTTCTCTATAATACACACAGGGACTGCTGTTCACTATAATACACACAGGGACTGCTGTTCACTATAATATATACAGGGACTGCTGTTCACCATAATACACACAGGGACTGCTGTTCACCATAATACACACAGGGACTGCTGTTCTCTATCATACACACAGGGACTGCTGTTCACTATAATATACACATGGAATGCTGTTCACTATAATACACACAGGGACTGTTGTTCACTTTAATATCCACAGGGACTGCTGTTCTCTATAATACACACAGGGACTGCTGTTCACTATAATACACACAGGGATTGCTGTTCACTATAATACACACAGGGACTGCTGTTCACTATAATACACACAGGGACTGCTGTTCTCTATAATATACACAGGGACTGGTGTTCACTATAATACACACAGGGACTGCTGTTCTCTAAAATACACAGAGGGACTGCTGTTCACTTTCATACACACAGGGACTGCTGTTCACTATAATATACACAGGGACTGCTGTTCACTATGATATACACAGGGACTGCTGATCTCTATCATATACACCGGGAATGCTGTTCACTATAATACACACAGGGACTGCTGTTCACTATAATACACACAGGGACTGCTGTTCTCTATAATATACACAGGGACTGGTGTTCACTATAATACACACAGGGACTGATGTTCTCTATAATACACACATGGAATGCTGTTCACTATAATACACACAGGGACTGTTGTTCACTTTATTATCCACAGGGACTGCTGTTCTCTATAATACACACAGGGACTGCTGTTCACGATAATATACACAGGGTCTGCTGTTCACTATAATATACACAGGGACTGCTCTTCACTATAATATACACAGGGTCTGCTGTTCACTATAATACACACAGGGGACTGCTGTTCACTACAGCACACACAGGGACTGTTGTTCTCTATAATATACACAGGGACTGCTGTTCAGTATAATACACACAGGGACTGCTGTTCTCTATAATATACACAGGGACTGGTGTTCACCATAATACACACAGGGACTGCTGTTCACTATCATACACACAGGGACTGCTGTTCTCTAAAATACACAGAGGGACTGCTGTTCACTAAAATACACACAGGGACTGCTGTTTACTTTAATATCCACATGGACTGCTGTTCTCTATAATACACAGAGGGACTGCTGTTCACTTTCATACACACTGGGACTGCTGTTCACTATAATATACACAGGGTCTGCTGTTCACTATAATATACACAGGGACTGCTGTTCTCTATAATATAAACAGGGACTGCAGTTCAGTATAATACACAGAGGGACTGCTGTTCACTTTAATACACACAAGGACTGCTGTTCACTATAATACAGAGGGACTGCTGTTCAGTATAATACACACAGGGACTGCTGTTCACTTTAATACACACAGGGATTGCTGTTCACGATCATACACACAGGGACTGTTGTCACTATAATACACAAAGGGACTGCTGTTCACTATAATATACACAGGGACTGCTTTTCTCTATAATACACACAGGGACTGCTGTTCACTATAATACACACAGGGACTGCTGTTCACTATAATATACACAGGGACTGCTGTTCTCTATAATATACACCGGGAATGCTGTTCTCTATAATATACACCGGGAATGCTGTTCTCTATAATACACACAGGGACTGCTGTTCACTGTAATACACACAGGGACTGCTGTTCTCTATAATATACACAGGGGCTGCTGTTCACTATAATATACACAGGGACTGCTGTTCTCTATAATACACACAGGGACTGCTGTTCACTATAGTACACACAGGGACTGCTGTTTACTATAATACAAACAGGGACTGCTGTTCACTATAATACACACAGGGATTGCTGTTCACTATAATACACACAGGGACTGCTGTTCACTATAATACACACAGGGATTGCTGTTCTCTATAATACACACAGGGATTGCTGTTCACTATAATACACACAGGGACTGCTGTTCACTAAATTACACACAGGGACTGCTGTTCACTATAATATCCACAGGGACTGCTGTTCACTATAATACACAGAGGGACTGCTGTTCACTATAGTACACACAGGGAGTGCTGTTTACTATAATACAAACAGGGACTGCTGTTCACTATAATACACACAGGGACTGCTGTTTGCTATAATATACACAGGGACTGATGTTCACTATAATACACACAGGGTCTGATGTTCTCTATAATATAAACAGGGACTGCATTTCAGTATAATACACAGAGGGACTGCTGTTCACTTTAATACACACAAGGACTGCTGTTCACTATAATACAGAGGGTCTGCTGTTCAGTATAATACACACAGGGACTGCTGTTCACTTTAATACACACAGGGATTGCTGTTCACGATCATACACACAGGGACTGTTGTTCACTATAATACACAAAGGGACTGCTGTTCACTATAATATACACAGGGACTGCTTTTCTCTATAATACACACAGGGACTGCTGTTCACTATAATACACACAGGGACTGCTGTTCACTATAATATACACAGGGACTTCTGTTCTCTATAATATACACCGGGAATGCTGTTCTCTATAATACACACAGGGACTGCTGTTCACTGTAATACACACAGGGACTGCTGTTCTCTGTAATATACACAGGGACTGATGTTCACTATAATACACACAGGGTCTGATGTTCTCTATAATATAAACAGGGACTGCAGTTCAGTATAATACACAGAGGGACTCCTGTTCACTTTAATACACACAAGGACTGCTGTTCACTAAAATACAGAGAGACTGCTGTTCAGTATAATACACACAGGGACTGCTGTTCACTTTAATACACACAGGGATTGCTGTTCACGATCATACACACAGGGACTGCTGTTTACTTTAATATCCACATGGACTGCTGTTCTCTATAATACACAGAGGGACTGCTGTTCACTTTCATACACACTGGGACTGCTGTTCACTCTAATATACACAGGGTCTGCTGTTCACTATAATAAACACAGGGACTGCTGTTCTCTATAATATACACCGGGAATGCTGTTCTCTATAATACACACAGGGACTGCTGTTCACTGTAATACACACAGGGACTGCTGTTCTCTATAATATACACAGGGGCTGCTGTTCACTATAATATACACAGGGACTGCTGTTCTCTATAATACACACAGGGACTGCTGTTCACTATAATACACACAGGGACAGCTGTTCTCTATAATACACACAGGGACTGTTGTTCCCTTCTATCCACAGGGACTGCTGTTCTCTATAATACACACAGGGACTGCTGTTCACTATAATACACACAGGGACAGCTGTTCACTATAATATACACATGGAATGCTATTCACTATAATACACACAGGGACTGCTGTTCACTTTAATATCCACAGGGACTGCTGTTCACTATAATATACACAGGGACTGCTGTTCTCTATAATACACACAGGGATTGCTGTTCACTATAATACACACAGGGACTGCTGTTCTCTATAATATACACAGGGACTGCTGTTCACTATAATACACACAGGAACCGCTGTTGACTATCATATACGCAGGGTCTGCTGTTCTCTATAATAGACACAGGGACTGCTGTTCAGTATAATACACACAGGAACCGCTGTTGACTATCATATACGCAGGGTCTGCTGTTCTCTATAATAGACACAGGGACTGCTGTTCACTATAATACACACAGGAACCGCTGTTGACTATCATATACGCAGGGTCTGCTGTTCTCGATAATATACACAGGGACTGCTGTTCACTATAATACACACAGGGACTGCTGTTCACTATAATATACACAGGGACTGCTGTTCTCGATAATATACACAGGGACTGCTGTTCACTATAATACACACAGGGAATGCTGTTCTCTATCATATACACAGGGACTGCTGTTCACTATAATACACACTGGTACTGCTGTTCACTATCATAAACACAGGGTCTGCTGTTCACTATAATACACAAAGGGACTGCTGTTCACTATAATACACACAGTGACTGCTGTTCACTATAATACACTCAGGGACTGCTGTTCACTATAATATACACAGGGAGTGCTGTTCTCTATAATATACACAGGGACTGCTGTTCACTATAATACACACTGGTACTGCTGTTCACTATCATAAACACAGGGTCTGCTGTTCACTATAATACACAAAGGGACTGCTGTTCACTATAATACACACAGGGACTGCTGTTCACTACAATACACAGAGGGACTGCTGTTCACTTTAAGACACACAGGGATTGCTGTTCACTATAATACACACAGGGACTGCTGTTCACTATAATACACACAGGGATTGCTGTTCTCTATAATACACACAGGGATTGCTGTTCACTATAATACACACAGGGACTGCTGTTCACTAAATTACACACAGGGACTGCTGTTCACTATAATATCCACAGGGACTGCTGTTCACTATAATACACAGAGGGACTGCTGTTCACTATAGTACACACAGGGACTGCTGTTTACTATAATACAAACAGGGACTGCTGTTCACTATAATACACACAGGGACTGCTTGTTGCTATAATATACACAGGGACTGATGTTCACTATAATACACACAGGGTCTGATGTTCTCTATAATATAAACAGGGACTGCTGTTCACTTTAATACACACAAGGACTGCTGTTCACTATAATACAGAGGGACTGCTGTTCAGTATAATACACACAGGGACTGCTGTTCAGTATAATACACACAGGGACTGCTGTTCACCATAATACACACAGGGATTGCTGTTCACGATCATACACACAGGGACTGTTGTTCACTATAATACACAAAGGGACTGCTGTTCACTATAATATACACAGGGACTGCTTTTCTCTATAATACACACAGGGACTGCTGTTCACTATAATACACACAGGGACTGCTGTTCTCTATAATATACACAGGGACTGCTGTTCACTATAATACACACAGGAACCGCTGTTGACTATCATATACGCAGGGTCTGCTGTTCTCTATAATAGACACAGGGACTGCTGTTCAGTATAATACACACAGGAACCGCTGTTGACTATCATATACGCAGGGTCTGCTGTTCTCTATAATAGACACAGGGACTGCTGTTCACTATAATACACACAGGAACCGCTGTTGACTATCATATACGCAGGGTCTGCTGTTCTCGATAATATACACAGGGACTGCTGTTCACTATAATACACACAGGGACTGCTGTTCACTATAATACACACAGGGACTGCTGTTCACTATAATATACACAGGGACTGCTGTTCTCGATAATATACACAGGGACTGCTGTTCACTATAATACACACTGGTACTGCTGTTCACTATCATAAACACAGGGTCTGCTGTTCACTATAATACACAAAGGGACTGCTGTTCACTATAATACACACAGTGACTGCTGTTCACTATAATACACACAGGGACTGCTGTTCACTACAATACACAGAGGGACTGCTGTTCACTTTAAGACACACAGGGATTGCTGTTCACTATAATACACACAGGGACTGCTGTTCACTATAATACACACAGGGATTGCTGTTCTCTATAATACACACAGGGATTGCTGTTCACTATAATACACACAGGGACTGCTGTTCACTAAATTACACACAGGGACTGCTGTTCACTATAATATCCACAGGGACTGCTGTTCACTATAATACACAGAGGGACTGCTGTTCACTATAGTACACACAGGGACTGCTGTTTACTATAATACAAACAGGGACTGCTGTTCACTATAATACACACAGGGACTGCTTGTTGCTATAATATACACAGGGACTGATGTTCACTATAATACACACAGGGTCTGATGTTCTCTATAATATAAACAGGGACTGCTGTTCACTTTAATACACACAAGGACTGCTGTTCACTATAATACAGAGGGACTGCTGTTCAGTATAATACACACAGGGACTGCTGTTCAGTATAATACACACAGGGACTGCTGTTCACCATAATACACACAGGGATTGCTGTTCACGATCATACACACAGGGACTGTTGTTCACTATAATACACAAAGGGACTGCTGTTCACTATCATATTCACAGGGACTGCTTTTCTCTATAATACACACAGGGACTGCTGTTCACTATAATACACACAGGGACTGCTGTTCTCTATAATATACACAGGGACTGCTGTTCACTATAATACACACAGGAACCGCTGTTGACTATCATATACGCAGGGTCTGCTGTTCTCTATAATAGACACAGGGACTGCTGTTCAGTATAATACACACAGGAACCGCTGTTGACTATCATATACGCAGGGTCTGCTGTTCTCTATAATAGACACAGGGACTGCTGTTCACTATAATACACACAGGAACCGCTGTTGACTATCATATACGCAGGGTCTGCTGTTCTCGATAATATACACAGGGACTGCTGTTCACTATAATACACACAGGGACTGCTGTTCACTATAATACACACAGGGACTGCTGTTCACTATAATATACACAGGGACTGCTGTTCTCGATAATATACACAGGGACTGCTGTTCACTATAATACACACAGGGAATGCTGTTCTCTATCATATACACAGGGACTGCTGTTCTCGATAATATACACAGGGACTGCTGTTCACTATAATACACACAGGGACTGCTGTTCACTATAATATACACAGGGACTGCTGTTCTCGATAATATACACAGGGATTGCTGTTCACTATAATACACACAGGGACTGCTGTTCTCTATAATACACACAGGGACTGCTGTTCTCCATAATACACACCGGGACTGCTGTTCTCTATAATATACACAGGGACTGCTCTTCACTATAATACACACAGGGACTGCTGTTCAATATAATATACACAGGGACTGCTGTTCACTATAATACACACAGGGACTGCTGTTCTCTATAATACACACAGGGAATGCTGTTCACGATAATACACACAGGGACTGCTGTTCTCGATAATACACACAGGGACTGCTGTTCCCTATAATATACGCAGGGACTGTTGTTCTCTATAGTATGCACAGGGACTGCTGTTCACTATAATACACACAGGGACTGCTGTTCACTATAATACACACAGGGACTGCTGTTCACTATAATACACAGAGGGACTGCTGTTTACTTGAAGACACACAGGGATTGCTGTTCACTATAATACACACAGGGACTGATGTTCACTATAACACACACAGGGATTGATGTTCTCTATAATACACACAGGGACTGCTGTTCACTATAATGCACAAAGGGACTGCTGTTCTCTATAATACACACAGGGACTGCTGTTCACTATAATATACACAGGGACTGCTGTTCTCTATAATACACACAGGGACTGCTGTTCATTATAATATACAAAGGGACTGCTGTTCTCTATACTATCCACAGGGACTGCTGTTCTCTATAATACACACAGGGACTGCTGTTCACGATAATACACACAGGGACAGCTGTTCACTATAATACACACAGGGACTGTTGTTGACTATAATACACACAGGGACTGCTGTTCACTTTAATATCCACAGGGACTGCTGTTCACTATAATATACACAGGGATTGCTGTTCTCTATAATACACACAGGGACTGCTGTTCTCTACAATATACACAGGGACTGCTGTTCACTGTAATATACACAGGGGCTGCTGTTCTCTATAATACACACAAGGACTGCTGTTCACTATAATACACACAGGGACTGCTGTTCTCTATAATATACACAGTGACTGCTGTTCACTATAATATACACAGGGTCTGCTGTTTTGTATAATATACACAGTGACTGCTGTTCACTATAATATACACATGGACTGCTGTTCTCTATAATATACACAGGGACTGCTGTTCACTATCATACAAACAGGGACTGCTGTTCACTTTAATACACACAGGGATTGCTGTTCACTATAATACACACAGGGACTGCTGTTCACTATAATACACACAGGGATTGCTGTTCTCTATAATACACACAGGGATTGCTGTTCACTATAATACACACAGGGACTGCTGTTCACTAAATTACACACAGGGACTGCTGTTCACTATAATATCCACAGGGACTGCTGTTCACTATAATACACAGAGGGACTGCTGTTCACTATAGTACACACAGGGACTGCTGTTTACTATAATACAAACAGGGACTGCTGTTCACTATAATACACACAGGGACTGCTGTTTGCTATAATATACACAGGGACTGATGTTCACTATAATACACACAGGGTCTGATGTTCTCTATAATATAAACAGGGACTGCAGTTCAGTATAATACACAGAGGGACTGCTGTTCACTTTAATACACACAAGGACTGCTGTTCACTATAATACAGAGGGACTGCTGTTCAGTATAATACACACAGGGACTGCTGTTCACTTTAATACACACAGGGATTGCTGTTCACGATCATACACACAGGGACTGTTGTTCACTATAATACACAAAGGGACTGCTGTTCACTATAATATACACAGGGACTGCTTTTCTCTATAATACACACAGGGACTGCTGTTCACTATAATACACACAGGGACTGCTGTTCACTATAATATACACAGGGACTGCTGTTCTCTATAATATACACCGGGAATGCTGTACTCTATAATACACACAGGGACTGCTGTTCACTGTAATACACACAGGGACTGCTGTTCCCTATAATATACACAGGGACTGATGTTCACTATAATACACACAGGGTCTGATGTTCTCTATAATATAATCAGGGACTGCAGTTCAGTATAATACACAGAGGGACTGCTGTTCACTTTAATACACACAAGGACTGCTGTTCACTAAAATACAGAGGGACTGCTGTTCAGTATAATACACACAGGGACTGCTGTTCACTTTAATACACACAGGGATTGCTGTTCACGATCATACACACAGGGACTGCTGTTTACTTTAATATCCACATGGACTGCTGTTCTCTATAATACACAGAGGGACTGCTGTTCACTTTCATACACACTGGGACTGCTGTTCACGATAATATACACAGGGTCTGCTGTTCACTATAATATACACAGGGACTGCTGTTCTCTATAATATACACCGCGAATGCTGTTCTCTATAATACACACAGGGACTGCTGTTCACTGTAATACACACAGGGACTGCTGTTCTCTATAATATACACAGGGGCTGCTGTTCACTATAATATACACAGGGACTGCTGTTCTCTATAATATACACAGGGGCTGCTGTTCAGTATAATATACACAGGGACTGCTGTTCTCTATAATACACACAGGGACTGCTGTTCACTATAATATACACATGGAATGCTATTCACTATAATACACACAGGGACTGCTGTTCACTTTAATATCCACAGGGACTGCTGTTCACTATAATGTACACAGGGACTGCTGTTCTCTATAATACACACAGGGATTGCTGTTCACTATAATACACACAGGGACTGCTGTTCTCTATAATATACACAGGGACTGCTGTTCACTATAATACACACAGGAACCGCTGTTGACTATCATATACGCAGGGTCTGCTGTTCTCTATAATAGACACAGGGACTGCTGTTCAGTATAATACACACAGGAACCGCTGTTGACTATCATATACGCAGGGTCTGCTGTTCTCTATAATAGACACAGGGACTGCTGTTCACTATAATACACACAGGAACCGCTGTTGACTATCATATACGCAGGGTCTGCTGTTCTCGATAATATACACAGGGACTGCTGTTCACTATAATACACACAGGGACTGCTGTTCACTATAATACACACAGGGACTGCTGTTCACTATAATATACACAGGGACTGCTGTTCTCGATAATATACACAGGGACTGCTGTTCACTATAATACACACAGGGAATGCTGTTCTCTATCATATACACAGGGACTGCTGTTCTCGATAATATACACAGGGACTGCTGTTCACTATAATACACACAGGGACTGCTGTTCACTATAATATACACAGGGACTGCTGTTCTCGATAATATACACAGGGATTGCTGTTCACTATAATACACACAGGGACTGCTGTTCTCTATAATACACACAGGGACTGCTGTTCTCCATAATACACACAGGGACTGCTGTTCTCTATAATATACACAGGGACTGCTCTTCACTATAATACACACAGGGACTGCTGTTCAATATAATATACACAGGGACTGCTGTTCACTATAATACACACAGGGACTGCTGTTCTCGAAAATACACACAGGGAATGCTGTTCACTATAATACACACAGGGACTGCTGTTCTCGATAATACACACAGGGACTGCTGTTCCCTATAATATACGCAGGGACTGTTGTTCTCTATAATATGCACAGGGACTGCTGTTCACTATAATACACACAGGGACTGCTGTTCACTATAATACACACAGGGACTGCTGTTGACTATAATACACAGAGGGACTGCTGTTTACTTGAAGACACACAGGGATTGCTGTTCACTATAATACACACAGGGACTGATGTTCACTATAACACACACAGGGATTGATGTTCTCTATAATACACACAGGGACTGCTGTTCACTATAATGCACAAAGGGACTGCTGTTCTCTATAATACACACAGGGACTGCTGTTCACTATAATATACACAGGGACTGCTGTTCTCTATAATACACACAGGGACTGCTGTTCATTATAATATACAAAGGGACTGCTGTTCTCTATACTATCCACAGGGACTGCTGTTCTCTATAATACACACAGGGACTGCTGTTCACGATAATACACACAGGGACAGCTGTTCATTATAATACACACAGGGACTGTTGTTGACTATAATACACACAGGGACTGCTGTTCACTTTAATATCCACAGGGACTGCTGTTCACTATAATATACACAGGGATTGCTGTTCTCTATAATACACACAGGGACTGCTGTTCTCTACAATATACACAGGGACTGCTGTTCACTGTAATATACACAGGGGCTGCTGTTCTCTATAATACACACAAGGACTGCTGTTCACTATAATACACACAGGGACTGCTGTTCTCTATAATATACACAGTGACTGCTGTTCACTATAATATACACAGGGTCTGCTGTTTTGTATAATATACACAGTGACTGCTGTTCACTATAATATACACAGGGTCTGCTGTTCTCTATAATACACACAGGGATTGCTGTTCACTGTAATACACACAGGGTCTGCTGTTCACTATAATACACACAGGGACTGCTGTTCACTATAATATACACAGGGACTGCTGTTCACAATAATATACACAGGCACTGCTGTTCACTATAATAGACACAGGGACTGCTGTTCACTATAATATACACAGGGAGTGCTGTTCTCTATAATATACACAGGGACTGCTGTTCACTATAATACACACTGGTACTGCTGTTCACTATCATAAACACAGGGTCTGCTGTTCACTATAATACACAAAGGGACTGCTGTTCACTATAATACACACAGTGACTGCTGTTCACTATAATACACACAGGGACTGCTGTTCACTATAATACACAGAGGGACTGCTGTTCACTTTAATACACACAGGGATTGCTGTTCACTATAATACACACAGGGACTGCTGTTCACTATAATACACACAGGGATTGCTTTTCTCTATAATACACACAGGGATTGCTGTTCACTATAATCCACACAGGGACTGCTGTTCACTAAATTACAAACAGGGACTGCTGTTCACTATAATATCCACAGGGACTGCTGTTCACTATAATACACAGAGGGACTGCTGTTCACTATAGTACACACAGGGACTGCTGTTTACTATAATACAAACAGGGACTGCTGTTCACTATAATACACACAGGGACTGCTGTTTGCTATAATATACACAGGGACTGATGTTCACTATAATACACACAGGGTCTGATGTTCTCTATAATATAAACAGGGACTGCAGTTCAGTATAATACACAGAGGGACTGCTGTTCACTTTAATACACACAAGGACTGCTGTTCACTATAATACACACAGGGATTGCTGTTCACTATAATACACACAGGGACTGCTGTTCTCTATAATACACACAGGGACTGCTGTTCTCCATAATACACACCGGGACTGCTGTTCTCTATAATATACACAGGGACTGCTCTTCACTATAATACACACAGGGACTGCTGTTCAATATAATATACACAGGGACTGCTGTTCACTATAATACACACAGGGACTGCTGTTCTCTATAATACACACAGGGAATGCTTTTCACTATAATACACACAGGGACTGCTGTTCTCGATAATACACACAGGGACTGCTGTTCCCTATAATATACGCAGGGACTGTTGTTCTCTATAATATGCACAGGGACTGCTGTTCACTATAATACACACAGGGACTGCTGTTCACTATAATACACACAGGGACTGCTGTTCACTATAATACACAGAGGGACTGCTGTTTACTTGAAGACACACAGGGATTGCTGTTCACTATAATACACACAGGGACTGATGTTCACTATAACACACACAGGGATTGATGTTCTCTATAATACACACAGGGACTGCTGTTCACTATAATGCACAAAGGGACTGCTGTTCTCTATAATACACACAGGGACTGCTGTTCACTATAATATACAGAGGGACTGCTGTTCTCTATAATACACACAGGGACTGCTGTTCATTATAATATGCAAAGGGACTGCTGTTCTCTATAGTATCCACAGGGACTGCTGTTCTGTATAATACACACAGGGACTGCTGTTCACGATAATACACACAGGGACAGCTGTTCATTATAATACACACAGGGACTGTTGTTGACTATAATACACACAGGGACTGCTGTTCACTATAATATACACAGGGATTGCTGTTCTGTATAATACACACAAGGACTGCTGTTCACTATAATACACACAGGGACTGCTGTTCTCTATAATATACACAGGGACTGTTGTTCACTATAATACACAAAGGGACTGCTGTTCACTATAATATACACAGGGACTGCTGTTCTCTATAATACACACAGGGACTGCTGTTCACTATAATACACACAGGGACTGCTGTTCACTATAATATACACAGGGACTGCTGTTCTCTATAATATACACAGGGACTGCTGTTCACCATAATACACACAGGGACTCCTGTTCACTATAATACACACAGGGACTGCTGTTATCTGTAATACACACAGGGAATGCTGTTCTCTGTAATATACACCGGGAATGCTGTTCACTATATTACACACAGGGACTGCTGTTCACGATAATACACACAGGGACTGCTGTTCACTGGAATACACACAGGGACTGCTGTTCACTATAATACACACAGAGACTGCTGTTCACTATAATATATACAGTGACTGCTGTTCATTATAATACACAGAGGGACTGCTGTTCACTTTAATACACACAGAGTTTGCTGTTCACTATAATCCACACAGGGATTGCTGTTCACTATAATACACAGAGGGACTGCTGTTCACTATAATACACTCAGTGACTGCTGTTCACTATAATACACACAGGGACTGCTGTTCACTATAATACACACAGGGACTGCTGTTCACTATAATATACACAGGGACTGCTGTTCTCTATAATATACACAGGGACTGCTGTTCACCATAATACACACAGGGACTCCTGTTCACTATAATACACACAGGGACTGCTGTTATCTGTAATACACACAGGGAATGCTGTTCACTATAATACACACAGGGACTGCTGTTCACTATAATACACTCAGTGACTGCTGTTCACTATAATACACACAGGGACTGCTGTTCACTTTAATACACACAGGGCTGCTGTTCACTTTAATACACACAGGGACTGCTGTTCACTATAATACACACAGGGACTGCTGTTCTCTATAATATACACAGGGACTGGTGTTCACTATAATACACACAGCGACTGTAGTTCACTAGCATACACACAGGGACTGCTGTTCTCTAAAATACACACAGGGACTGCTGTTCACTATAATATACACAGGGACTGCTGTTCTCTATAATATACACAGGGACTGATGTTCACTATAATACACGCAGGGACTGCTGTTCTCTATAATATACACCGGGAATGCTGTTCACTGTAATACACACAGGGACTGCTGTTCACTATAATATACACAGGGACTGCTGTTCTCTAAAATACACACAGGGACTGCTGTTCACTATAATATACACAGGGACTGCTGTTCTCTATAATATACACAGGGACTGATGTTCACGAAAATACACGCAGGGACTGCTGTTCTCTATAATATACACCGGGAATGCTGTTCACTGTAATACACACAGGGACTGCTGTTCTCTATAATATACACAGGGACTGATGTTCACTATAATACACGCAGGGACTGCTGTTCTCTATAATATACACCGGGAATGCTGTTCACTATAATACACACAGGGACTGCTGTTCACTATAATAGACACAGGGACTGCTGTTCTCTATAATATACACAGGGACTGCTGTTCACTATAATATACACAGGGACTGCTGTTCTCTATCATACACACAGGGACTGCTGTTCACTATAATATACACATGGAATGCTGTTCACTATAATACACACAGGGACTGTTGTTCACTTTAATATCCACAGGGACTGCTGTTCTTTATAATACACACAGGGACTGCTTTTCACTATAATATACACATGGAATGCTGTTCGCTATAATATACACAGGATCTGCTGTTCTCTATAATATACACAGGGACTGGTGTTCACTATAATACACACAGGGACTGCTGTTCTCTAAAATACACAGAGGGACTGCTGTTCACTATAATGCACACAGGGACTGCTGTTCACTATAATACACAGAGGGACTGCTGTTCACTTTAATACACACAGGGATTGCTGTTCACTGTAATACACACAGGGACTGCTGTTCACTATAATACACACAGGGACTGCTGTTCACTATAATACACACAGGGACTGCTATTCACTATAATATACACAGGGACTGGTGTTCACTATAATACACACAGGGACTGCTGTTCTCTAAAATACACAGAGGGACTGCTGTTCACTTTCATACACACAGGGACTGCTGTTCACTATAATATACACAGGGACTGCTGTTCACTATGATATACACAGGGACTGCTGATCTCTATAATATACACCGGGAATGCTGTTCACTATAATACACACAGGGACTGCTGTTCTCTATAATATACAAAGGGACTGGTGTTCACTATAATACACACAGGGACTGCTGTTCTCTAAAATACACAGAGGGACTGCTGTTCACTTTCATTCACACAGGGACTGCTGTTCACTATAATATACACAGGGACTGCTGTTCACTATGATATACACAGGGACTGCTGATCTCTATAATATACACCGGGAATGCTGTTCACTATAATACACACATGGAATGCTGTTCACTATAATACACACAGGGACTGTTGTTCACTTTAATATCCACAGGGACTGCTGTTCTCAAAAATACACACAGGGACTGCTGTTCACGATAATATACACAGGGTCTGCTGTTCACTATAATATACACAGGGACTGCTCTTCACTGTAATATACACAGGGTCTGCTGTTCACTATAATACACACAGGGGACTGCTGTTCACTATAGCACACACAGGGACTGCTGTTCTCTATAATATACACAGGGACTGCTGTTCACTATAATACACACAGGGACTGCTGTTCTCTATAATATACACAGGGACTGGTGTTCACTATAATACACACAGGGACTGCTGTTCACTATCATACACACAGGGACTGCTATTCTCTAAAATACACAGAGGGACTGCTGTTCACTAAAATACACACAGGGACTGCTGTTTACTTTAATATCCACATGGACTGCTGTTCTCTATAATACACAGAGGGACTGCTGTTCACTTTCATACACACTGGGACTGCTGTTCACTATAATATACACAGGGTCTGCTGTTCACTATAATATACACAGGGAATGCTGTTCTCTATAATATACACCGGGAATGCTGTTCTCTATAATACACACAGGGACTGCTGTTCACTGTAATACACACAGGGACTGCTGTTCTCTATAATATACACAGGGGCTGCTGTTCACTATAATATACACAGGGACTGCTGTTCTCTATAATACACACAGGGACTGGTGTTCAGTATAATACACACAGGGACTGCTGTTCTCTATAATACACACAGGGACTGCTGTTCACTATAATACACACAGGGACAGCTGTTCACTATAATATACTCATGGAATGCTATTCACTATAATACACACAGGGACTGCTGTTCACTTTAATATCCACAGGGACTGCTGTTCACTATAATATACACAGGGACTGCTGTTCTCTATAATACACACAGGGATTGCTGTTCACTGTAATACACACAGGGACTGCTGTTCTCTATAATATACACAGGGACTGCTGTTCACTATAATACACACAGGAACCGCTGTTGACTATCATGTACGCAGGGTCTGCTGTTCTCTATAATAGACACAGGGACTGCTGTTCAGTATAATACACACAGGAACCGCTGTTGACTATCATATACGCAGGGTCTGCTGTTCTGTATAATAGACACAGGGACTGCTGTTCACTATAATACACACAGGAACCGCTGTTAACTATCATATACGCAGTGTCTGCTGTTCTCGATAATATACACAGGGACTGCTGTTCACTATAATACACACAGGGACTGCTGTTCACTATAATACACACAGGGACTGCTGTTCACTATAATATACACAGGGACTGCTGTTCTCGATAATATACACAGGGACTGCTGTTCACTATAATACACACAGGGACTGCTGTTCTCTCTCATATACACAGGGACTGCTGTTCTCGATAATATACACAGGGACTGCTGTTCACTATAATACACACAGGGACTGCTGTTCACTATAATATACACAGGGACTGCTGTTCTCGATAATATACACAGGGATTTCTGTTCACTATAATACACACAGGGACTGCTGTTCTCTATAATACACACAGGGACTGCTGTTCTCCATAATACACACAGGGACTGCTGTTCTCTATAATATACACAGGGACTGCTCTTCACTATAATACACACAGGGACTGCTCTTCCCTATAATACACACAGGGAATGCTGTTCACTATAATACACACAGGGACTGCTGTTCTCGATAATACACACAGGGACTGCTCTTCCCTATAATATACGCAGGGACTGTTGTTCTCTATAATATGCACAGGGACTGCTGTTCACTATAATACACACAGGGACTGCTGTTCACTATAATACACACAGGGACTGCTGTTGACTATAATACACAGAGGGACTGCTGTTTACTTGAAGACACACAGGGATTGCTGTTCACTATAATACACACAGGGACTGATGTTCACTATAACACACACAGGGATTGATGTTCTCTATCATACACACAGGGACTGCTGTTCACTATAATGCACAAAGGGACTGCTGTTCTCTATAATACACACAGGGACTGCTGTTCACTATAATATACACAGGGACTGCTGTTCTCTATAATACACACAGGGACTGCTGTTCACGATAATACACACAGGGACAGCTGTTCACTGTAATATACACAGGGGCTGCAGTTCTCTATAATACACACAAGGACTGCTGTTCACTATAATACACACAGGGACTGCTGTTCTCTATAATATACACAGTGACTGCTGTTCACTATAATATACACAGGGTCTGCTGTTTTGTATAATATACACAGTGACTGCTGTTCACTATAATATACACAGGGTCTGCTGTTCTCGATAATACACACAGGGATTGCTGTTCACTGTAATACACACAGGGTCTGCTGTTCACTATAATATACACAGGGACTGCTGTTCTCTATAATACACACAGGGACTGCTGTTCACTATAATATACACAGGGACTGCTGTTCACAATAATATACACAGGGAATATTGTTCACTATAATAGACACAGGGACTGCTGTTCACTATAATATACACAGGGAGTGCTGTTCTCTATAATATACACAGGGACTGCTGTTCACTATAATACACACTGGTACTGCTGTTCACTATCATAACCACAGGGTCTGCTGTTCACTATAATACACAAAGGGACTGCTGTTCACTATAATACACACAGTGACTGCTGTTCACTATAATACAAACAGGGACTGCTGTTCACTATAATACACAGAGGGACTGCTGTTCACTTTAATACACACAGGGATTGCTGTTCACTATAATACACACAAGGACTGCTGTTCACTATAATACACACAGGGATTGCTGTTCTCTATAATACACACAGGGATTGCTGTTCACTATAATACACACAGGGACTGCTGTTCACTAAATTACACACAGGGACTGCTGTTCACTATAATATCCACAGGGACTGCTGTTCACTATAATACACAGAGGGACTGCTGTTCACTATAGTACACACAGGGACTGCTGTTTACTATAATACAAACAGGGACTGCTGTTCACTATAATACACACAGGGACTGCTGTTTGCTATAATATACACAGGGACTGATGTTCACTATAATACACACAGGGTCTGATGTTCTCTATAATATAAACAGGGACTGCAGTTCAGTATAATACACAGAGGGACTGCTGTTCACTTTAATACACACAAGGACTGCTGTTCACTATAATACAGAGGGACTGCTGTTCTGTATAATACACACAGGGACTGCTGTTCACTTTAATACACACAGGGATTGCTGTTCACTATAATACACACAGGGACTGCTGTTCACTTTAATACACAAAGGGACTGCTGTTCACTATAATATACACAGGGACTGCTGTTCTCTAAAATACACAGAGGGACTGCTGTTCACTTTCATACACACAGGGACTGCTGTTCACTATAATATACACAGGGACTGCTGTTCTCTATAATACACACAGGGACTGCTGTTCACTATAATACACACAGGGACTGCTGTTCTCTATAATATACACAGGGACTGCTGTTCTCTATAATACACGCATGGAATGCTGTTCACTATAATACACACAGGGACTGTTGTTCACTTTAATATCCACAGGGACTGCTGTTCTCTATAATACACACAGGGACTGCTGTTCACTTTAATACACACAGGGATTGCTGTTCACTGTAATACACACAGGGACTGCTGTTCACTATAATACACACAGGGACTGCTGTTCTCTATAATATACACAGGGACTGGTGTTCACTATAATACACACAGGGACTGCTGTTCACTATCATACACACAGGGACTGCTGTTCTCTAAAATACACACAGGGACTGCTGTTCACTGTAATACACACAGGGACTGCTGTTCTCTGTAATATACACAGGGACTGCTGTTCACTATAATATACACAGGGACTGCTGTTCTCTATAATACACACAGGGACTGCTGTTCACTTGAATATCCACAGGGACTGCTGTTCTCTATAATACACACAGGGACTGCTGTTCACTATAATACACACAGGGACTGCTGTTCTCTATAATATACACAGGGACTGGTGTTCACTACAATACACACAGGGACTGCTGTTCTCTAAAATACACAGAGGGACTGCTGTTCACTTTCATACACACAGGGACTGCTGTTCACTATAATATACACAGGGACTGCTGTTCGCTATGATATACACAGGGACTGCTGATCTCTATAATATACACCGGGAATGCTGTTCACTATAATACACACAGGGACTGCTGTTCACTATAATACACACAGGGACTGCTGTTCTCTATAATATACACAGGGACTGCTGTTCTCTATAATACACACATGGAATGCTGTTCAGTATAATACACACAGGGACTGTTGTTCACTTTAATATCCACAGGGACTGCTGTTCTCTATAATACACACAGGGACTGCTGTTCACGATAATATACACAGGGTCTGCTGTTCACTATAATATACACAGGGACTGCTCTTCACTATAATATACACAGGGTCTGCTGTTCACTATAATACAAACAGGGGACTGCTGTTCACTATAGCACACACAGGGACTGCTGTTCTCTATAATATACACAGGGACTGCTGTTCACTATAATACACACAGGGACTGCTGTTCTCTATAATATACACAGGGACTGGTGTTCACTATAATACACACAGGGACTGCTGTTCACTATCATACACACAGGGACTGCTGTTCTCTAAAATACACAGAGGGACTGCTGTTCACTAAAATACACACAGGGACTGCTGTTTACTTTAATATCCACATGGACTGCTGTTCTCTATAATACACAGAGGGACTGCTGTTCACTTTCATACACACTGGGACTGCTGTTCACTATAATATACACAGGGTCTGCTGTTCACTATAATATACACAGGGACTGCTGTTCTCTATAATATACACCGGGAATGCTGTTCTCTATAATACACACAGGGACTGCTGTTCACTGTAATACACACAGGGACTGTTGTTCTCTATAATTCACACAGGGACTGCTGTTCTCTATAATACACACAGGGACTGCTGTTCACTATAATATACACATGGAATGCTGTTCGCTATAATATACACAGGGACTGCTGTTCTCTAAAATACACAGAGGGACTGCTGTTCACTATAATACACACAGGGACTGCTGTTCATTATAATACACCGAGGGACTGCTGTTCACTTTAATACACACAGGGATTGCTGTTCACTATAATACACACAGGGACTGCTGTTCACTATAATACACACAGGGACTGCTGTTCACTATAATACACACAGGGACTGCTGTTCTCTATAATATACACAGGGACTGGTGTTCACTATAATACACACAGGGACTGCTGTTCTCTAAAATACACAGAGGGACTGCTGTTCACTATAATACACACAGGGACTGCTGTTTACTTTAATATCCACAGGGACTGCTGTTCTCCATAATACACAGAGGGACTGCTGTTCACTTTCATACACACTGGGACTGCTGTTCACTATAATATACACAGGGACTGCTGTTCACTATAATATACACAGGGACTGCTGATCTCTATAATATACACCGTGAATGCTGTTCACTATAATACACACAGGGACTGCTGTTCACTATAATACACACAGGGACTGCTGTTCTCTATAATATACACAGAGACTGCTGTTCTCTATAATACACACAGGGACTGCTGTTCAATGTAATACACACAGGGACTGCTGTTCTCTATAATATACACAGGGACTGCTGTTCACTATAATATACACAGGGACTGCTGTTCTCTATAATACACACAGGGACTGCTGTTCACTATAATACACACAGGGACTGCTGTTCACTTTAATATCCACAGGGACTGCTGTTCACTATAATACACACAGGGACTGCTGTTCACTATAATATACTCAGGGACTGCTGTTCACTATAATATACACAGGGACTGCTGTTCTCCATAATACATACAGGGACTGGTGTTCACTATAATATACACATGGAATGCTGTTCACTATAATACACACAGGGACTGCTGTTCACTTTAATATCCACAGGGACTGCTGTTCTCTATAATACACAGAGGGACTGCTGTTCACTATAATATACACCGGGAATGCTGTTCACTATAATACACACAGGGACTGCTGTTCACTATAATACACACAGGGACTGCTGTTCTCTATAATATACACAGGGTCTGGTGTTCTCTATAACACACACAGGGACTGCTGTTCACTGCAATACACACAGGGACTGCTGTTCTCTATAATATACACAGGGACTGCTGTTCACTATAATATACACAGGGACTGCTGTTCTCTATTATACACACAGTGACTGCTGTTCACTATAATATACACATGGAATGCTGTTCACTATAATACACACAGGGACTGTTGTTCACTTTAATATCCACAGGGACTGCTGTTCTCTATAATACACACAGGGACTGCTGTTCACTATAATACACACAGGGAGTGCTGTTCACTATAATATACACAGGGACTGCTGTTCACTTTAATACACACAGGGACTGCTGTTCACTTTAATACACACAGGGACTGCTGTTCACTATAATACACACACGGACTGCTGTTCACTATAATACACACAGGGACTGATGTTCACTATAATATACACAGGGACTGCTGTTCTCTATAACATACACAGGGACTGATGTTCACTATAATACACGCAGGGACTGCTGTTCTCTATAATATACACCGGGAATGCTGTTCACTGTAATACACACAGGGACTGCTGTTCACTATAATATACACAGGGACTGCTGTTCTCTATAATATACACCGGGAATGCTGTTCACTATAATACACACAGGGACTGCTGTTCACTGTAATACACCCAGGGACTGCTGTTCTCTATAATATACACAGGGACTGCTGTTCACTATAATATACACAGGGACTGCTGTTCTCTATAATACACACAGGGACTGCTGTTCACTTTAATACACACAGGGATTGCTGTTCACTGTAATACAGACAGGGACTGCTGTTCACTATAATATACACAGGGACTGGTGTTCACTATAATACACACAGGGACTGCTGTTCTCTATAATATACACAGGGACTGGTGTTCACTATAATACACACAGGGACTGCTGTTCTCTAAAATACACAGAGGGACTGCTGTTCACTTTCATACACACAGGGACTGCTGTTCACTATAATATACACAGGGACTGCTGTTCGCTATGATATACACAGGGACTGCTGATCTCTATAATATACACCGGGAATGCTCTTCACTATAATACACACAGGGACTGCTGTTCACTATAATACACACAGGGACTGCTGTTCTCTATAATATACACAGGGACTACTGTTCTCTATAATACACACATGGAATGCTGTTCAGTATAATACACACAGGGACTGTTGTTCACTTTAATATCCACAGGGACTGCTGTTCTCTATAATACACACAGGGACTGCTGTTCACGATAATATACACAGGGTCTGCTGTTCACTATAATATACACAGGGACTGCTCTTCACTATAATATACACAGGGTCTGCTGTTCACTATAATACAAACAGGGGACTGCTGTTCACTATAGCACACACAGGGACTGCTGTTCTCTATAATATACACAGGGACTGCTGTTCACTATAATACACACAGGGACTGCTGTTCTCTATAATATACACAGGGACTGGTGTTCACTATAATACACACAGGGACTGCTGTTCACTATCATACACACAGGGACTGCTGTTCTCTAAAATACACAGAGGGACTGCTGTTCACTAAAATACACACAGGGACTGCTGTTTACTTGAATATCCACATGGACTGCTGTTCACTATAATATACACAGGGTCTGCTGTTCACTATAATATACACAGGGACTGCTGTTCTCTATAATATACACCGGGAATGCTGTTCTCTATAATACACACAGGGATTGCTGTTCATTGTAATACACACAGGGACTGCTGTTCTCTGTAATATACACAGGGGCTGCTGTTCACTATAATATACACAGGGACTGCTGTTCTCTATAATACACACAGGGACTGCTGTTCACTATAATACACACAGGGACTGCTGTTCTCTATAATACACGCAGGGACTGTTGTTCTCTATAATTCACACTGGGACTGCTGTTCTCTATAATACACACAGGGACTGCTGTTCACTATAATATACACATGGAATGCTGTTCGCTATAATATACACAGGGACTGCTGTTCTCTAAAATACACAGAGGGACTGCTGTTCACTATAATACACACAGTGACTGCTGTTCGTTATAATACACCGAGGGACTGCTGTTCACTTTAATACACACAGGGATTGCTGTTCACTGTAATACACACAGGGACTGCTGTTCACTATAATACACACAGGGACTGCTGTTCTCTATAATATACACAGGGACTGGTGTTCACTATAATACACACAGGGACTGCTGTTCTCTAAAATACACACAGGGACTGCTGTTTACTTTAATATCCACAGGGACTGCTGTTCTCCATAATACACAGAGGGACTGCTGTTCACTTTCATTCACACAGGGACTGCTGTTCACTATAATATACACAGGGACTGCTGTTCACTATAATATACACAGGGACTGCTGATCTCTATAATATACACCGTGAATGCTATTCACTATAATACACACAGGGACTGCTGTTCACTATAATACACACAGGGACTGCTGTTCTCTATAATATACACAGGGACTGCTGTTCTCTATAATACACACAGGGACTGCTGTTCACTGTAATACACACAGGGACTGCTGTTCTCTATAATATACACAGGGACTGCTGTTCACTATAATATACACAGGGACTGCTGTTCTGTATAATACACACAGGGACTGCTGTTCACTAGAATATACACATGGAATGCTGTTCACTATAATACACACAGGGACTGTTGTTCACTTTAATATCCACAGGGACTGGTGTTCGCTATAATATACACAGGGACTGCTGTTCTCTATAACATACACAGGGACTGGTGTTCACTATAATACACACAGGGACTGCTGTTCTCTAAAATACACAGAGGGACTGCTGTTCACTATAATACACACAGGGACTGCTGTTCACTATAATATACACATGGAATGCTGTTCACTATAATACACACAGTGACTGCTGTTCACTTTAATATCCACAGGGACTGCTGTTCACTATAATACACACAGGGACTGCTGTTCACTATAATATACTCAGGGACTGCTGTTCACTATAATATACACAGGGACTGCTGTTCTCTATAATACACACAGGGACTGGTGTTCACTATAATATACACATGGAATGCTGTTCACTATAATACACACAGGGACTGCTGTTCACTTTAATATCCACAGGGACTGCTGTTCTCTATAATACACAGAGGGACTGCTGTTCACTCTAATATACACCGGGAATGCTGTTCACTATAATACACACAGGGACTGCTGTTCACTATAATACACACAGGGACTGCTGTTCTCTATAATATACACAGGGTCTGGTGTTCTCTATAACACACACAGGGACTGCTGTTCTCTATAATATACACAGGGACTGCTGTTCACTATAATATACACAGGGACTGCTGTTCTCTATTCTACATACAGTGACTGCTGTTCACTATAATATACACATGGAATGCTGTTCACTATAATACACACAGGGACTGTTGTTCACTTTAATATCCACAGGGACTGCTGTTCTCTATAATACACACAGGGACTGCTGTTCACTATAATACACACAGGGAGTGCTGTTCACTATAAGATACACAGGGACTGCTGTTCACTTTAATACACACAGGGACTGCTGTTCACTATAATACACACACGGACTGCTGTTCACTATAATACACACAGGGACTACTGTTCACTATAATACACACAGGGACTGCTGTTCTCTATAATATACACAGGGACTGGTGTTCACTATAATACACACAGGGACTGCTGTTCTCTAAAATACACACAGGGACTGCTGTTCACTATAATATACACAGGGACTGCTGTTCTCTATAACATACACAGGGACTGATGTTCACTATAATACACGCAGGGACTGCTGTTTTCTATAATATACACCGGGAATGCTGTTCACTGTAATACACACAGGGACTGCTGTTCACTATAATATACACAGGGACTGCTGTTCTCTATAATATACACCGGGAATGCTGTTCACTATAATACACACAGGGGCTGCTGTTCACTATAATACACACAGGGACTGCTGTTCTCTATAATACACACAGGGACTGCTGTTCACTGTAATACACACAGGGACTGCTGTTCTCTATAATATACACAGGGACTGCTGTTCACTATAATATACACAGGGACTGCTGTTCTCTATAATACACACAGGGACTGCTGTTCACTTTAATACACACAGGGATTGCTGTTCACTGTAATACACACAGGGACTGCTGTTCACTATAATACACACAGGGACTGCTGTTCACTATAATACACACAGGGACTGCTGTTCACTATAATACACACAGGGACTGCTGTTCTCTATAATATACACAGGGACTGGTGTTCACTATAATACACACAGGGACTGCTGTTTTCTAAAATACACAGAGGGACTGCTGTTCACTTTCATACACACAGGGACTGCTGTTCACTATAATATACACAGGGACTGCTGTTCGCTATGATATACACAGGGACTGCTGATCTCTATAATATACACCGGGAATGCTGTTCACTATAATACACACAGGGACTGCTGTTCACTATAATACACACAGGGACTGCTGTTCTCTATAATATACACAGGGACTGCTGTTCTCTATAATACACACATGGAATGCTGTTCACTATAATACACACAGGGACTGTTGTTTACTTTAATATCCACATGGACTGCTGTTCTCTATAATACACAGAGGGACTGCTGTTCACTTTCATACACACTGGGACTGCTGTTCACTATAATATACACAGGGTCTGCTGTTCACTATAATATACACAGGGACTGCTGTTCTCGATAATATACACTGGGAATGCTGTTCTCTATAATACACACAGGGACTGCTGTTCACTGTAATACACACAGGGACTGCTGTTCTCTATAATATACACAGGGGCTGCTGTTCACTATAATACACACAGGGACTGCTGTTCTCTATAATACACACAGGGACTGCTGTTCACTATAATACACACAGGGACTGCTGTTCTCTATAATACACACAGGGACTGTTGTTCTCTATAATTCACACAGGGACTGCTGTTCTCTATAATACACACAGGGACTGCTGTTCACTATAATATACACATGGAATGCTGTTCGCTATAATATACACAGGGACTGCTGTTCTCTAAAATACACAGAGGGACTGCTGTTCACTATAATACACACAGGGACTGCTGTTCATTATAATACACCGAGGGACTGCTGTTCACTTTAATACACACAGGGATTGCTGTTCACTATAATACACACAGGGACTGCTGTTCACTATAATACACACAGGGACTGCTGTTCACTATAATACACACAGGGACTGCTGTTCTCTATAATATACACAGGGACTGGTGTTCACTATAATACACACAGTGACTGCTGTTCTCTAAAATACACACAGGGACTGCTGTTTACTTTAATATCCACAGGGACTGCTGTTCTCCATAATACACAGAGGGACTGCTGTTCACTTTCATACACACAGGGACTGCTGTTCACTATAATATACACAGGGACTGCTGTTCACTATAATATACACAGGGACTGCTGATCTCTATAATATACACCGTGAATGCTGTTCACTATAATACACACAGGGACTGCTGTTCAGTATAATACACACAGGGACTGCTGTTCTCTATAATATACACAGGGACTGCTGTTCTCTATAATATACACAGGGACTGCTGTTCACTGTAATACACACAGGGACTGCTGTTCTCTATAATATACACAGGGACTGCTGTTCACTATAATATACACAGGGACTGCTGTTCTCTATAATACACACAGGGACTGCTGTTCACTATAATATACACATGGAATGCTGTTCACTATAATACACACAGGGACTGTTGTTCACTTTAATATCCACAGGGACTGGTGTTCACTATAATACACACAGGGACTGCTGTTCTCTAAAATACACAGAGGGACTGCTGTTCACTGTAATACACACAGGGACTGCTGTTCACTATAATATACACATGGAATGCTGTTCACTATAATACACACAGGGACTGCTGTTCATTATAATACACCGAGGGACTGCTGTTCACTATAATACACACAGGGACTGCTGTTCTCTATAATATACACAGGGACTGGTGTTCACTATAATACACACAGGGACTGCTGTTCTCTATAATATACACAGGGACTGCTGTTCACTATAATATACACAGGGACTGCTGTTCTCTATAATACACACAGGGACTGCTGTTCACTATAATATACACATGGAATGCTGTTCACTATAATACACACAGGGACTGCTGTTCACTATTATACACACAGGGACTGCTGTTCTCTATAATATACACAGGGACTGCTGTTCTCTATAATACACACAGGGACTGCTGTTCACTGTAATACACACAGGGACTGCTGTTCTCTATAATATACACAGGGACTGCTGTTCACTATAATATACACAGGGACTGCTGTTCTCTATAATACACACAGGGACTGCTGTTCACTATAATATACACATGGAATGCTGTTCACTATAATACACACAGGGACTGTTGTTCACTTTAATATCCACAGGGACTGGTGTTCACTATAATACACACAGGGACTGCTGTTCTCTAAAATACACAGAGGGACTGTTGTTCACTATAATACACACAGGGACTTCTGTTCACTATAATATACACATGGAATGCTGTTCACTATAATACACACAGGGACTGCTGTTCACTTTCATACACACAGTGACTGCTGTTCACTATAATATACACAGGGACTGCTGTTCACAATGATATACACAGGGACTGCTGATCTCTATAATATACACCGGGAATGCTATTCACTATAATACACACAGGGACTGCTGTTCACTATAATACACACAGGGACTGCTGTTCTCTATAATATACACAGGGACCGGTGTTCACTATAATACACACAGGGACTGCTGTTCTCTAAAATACACAGAGGGACTGCTGTTCACTTTCATACACACAGGGACTGCTGTTCACTATAATATACACAGGGACTACTGTTCACTAAGATATACACAGGGACTGCTGATCTCTATAATATACACCGGGAATGCTGTTCACTATAATACACACAGGGACTGCTGTTCACTATAATACACACAGGGACTGCTGTTCTCTATAATATACACAGGGACTACTGTTCTCTATAATACACACATGGAATGCTGTTCACTATAATACACACAGGGACTGTTGTTCACTTTAATATCCACAGGGACTGCTGTTCTCTATAATACACACAGGGACTGCTGTTCACGATAATATACACAGGGTCTGCTGTTCACTATAATATACACAGGGACTGCTGTTCACTATAATATACACAGGGTCTGCTGTTCACTATAATACACACAGGGGACTGCTGTTCACTATAGCACACACAGGGACTGCTGTTCTCTGTAATATACACAGGGACTGCTGTTCACGATAATACACACAGGGACTGCTGTTCTCTATAATATACACAGGGACTGGTGTTCACTATAATACACACAGGGACTGCTGTTCACTATCATACACACAGGGACTGCTATTCTCTAAAATACACAGAGGGACTGCTGTTCACTAAAATACACACAGGGACTGCTGTTTACTTTAATATCCACATGGACTGCTGTTCTCTATAATACACAGAGGGACTGCTGTTCACTTTCATACACACTGGGACTGCTGTTCACTATAATATACACAGGGTCTGCTGTTCACTATAATATACACAGGGACTGCTGTTCTCTATAATATACACCGGGAATGCTGTTCTCTATAATACACACAGGGACTGCTGTTCACTGTAATACACAGAGGGACTGCTGTTCTCTATAACATACACAGGGACTGATGTTCACTATAATACACGCAGGGACTGCTGTTTTCTATAATATACACCGGGAATGCTGTTCACTGTAATACACACAGGGACTGCTGTTCACTATAATATACACAGGGACTGCTGTTCTCTATAATATACACCGGGAATGCTGTTCACTATAATACACACAGGGGCTGCTGTTCACTATAATACACACAGGGACTGCTGTTCTCTATAATACACACAGGGACTGCTGTTCACTGTAATACACACAGGGACTGCTGTTCTCTATAATATACACAGGGACTGCTGTTCACTATAATATACACAGGGACTGCTGTTCTCTATAATACACACAGGGACTGCTGTTCACTTTAATACACACAGGGATTGCTGTTCACTGTAATACACACAGGGACTGCTGTTCACTATAATACACACAGGGACTGCTGTTCACTATAATACACACAGGGACTGCTGTTCACTATAATACACACAGGGACTGCTGTTCTCTATAATATACACAGGGACTGGTGTTCACTATAATACACACAGGGACTGCTGTTTTCTAAAATACACAGAGGGACTGCTGTTCACTTTCATACACACAGGGACTGCTGTTCACTATAATATACACAGGGACTGCTGTTCGCTATGATATACACAGGGACTGCTGATCTCTATAATATACACCGGGAATGCTGTTCACTATAATACACACAGGGACTGCTGTTCACTATAATACACACAGGGACTGCTGTTCTCTATAATATACACAGGGACTGCTGTTCTCTATAATACACACATGGAATGCTGTTCACTATAATACACACAGGGACTGTTGTTTACTTTAATATCCACATGGACTGCTGTTCTCTATAATACACAGAGGGACTGCTGTTCACTTTCATACACACTGGGACTGCTGTTCACTATAATATACACAGGGTCTGCTGTTCACTATAATATACACAGGGACTGCTGTTCTCGATAATATACACTGGGAATGCTGTTCTCTATAATACACACAGGGACTGCTGTTCACTGTAATACACACAGGGACTGCTGTTCTCTATAATATACACAGGGGCTGCTGTTCACTATAATACACACAGGGACTGCTGTTCTCTATAATACACACAGGGACTGCTGTTCACTATAATACACACAGGGACTGCTGTTCTCTATAATACACACAGGGACTGTTGTTCTCTATAATTCACACAGGGACTGCTGTTCTCTATAATACACACAGGGACTGCTGTTCACTATAATATACACATGGAATGCTGTTCGCTATAATATACACAGGGACTGCTGTTCTCTAAAATACACAGAGGGACTGCTGTTCACTATAATACACACAGGGACTGCTGTTCATTATAATACACCGAGGGACTGCTGTTCACTTTAATACACACAGGGATTGCTGTTCACTATAATACACACAGGGACTGCTGTTCACTATAATACACACATGGACTGCTGTTCACTATAATACACACAGGGACTGCTGTTCTCTATAATATACACAGGGACTGGTGTTCACTATAATACACACAGTGACTGCTGTTCTCTAAAATACACACAGGGACTGCTGTTTACTTTAATATCCACAGGGACTGCTGTTCTCCATAATACACAGAGGGACTGCTGTTCACTTTCATACACACAGGGACTGCTGTTCACTATAATATACACAGGGACTGCTGTTCACTATAATATACACAGGGACTGCTGATCTCTATAATATACACCGTGAATGCTGTTCACTATAATACACACAGGGACTGCTGTTCAGTATAATACACACAGGGACTGCTGTTCTCTATAATATACACAGGGACTGCTGTTCTCTATAATATACACAGGGACTGCTGTTCACTGTAATACACACAGGGACTGCTGTTCTCTATAATATACACAGGGACTGCTGTTCACTATAATATACACAGGGACTGCTGTTCTCTATAATACACACAGGGACTGCTGTTCACTATAATATACACATGGAATGCTGTTCACTATAATACACACAGGGACTGTTGTTCACTTTAATATCCACAGGGACTGGTGTTCACTATAATACACACAGGGACTGCTGTTCTCTAAAATACACAGAGGGACTGCTGTTCACTGTAATACACACAGGGACTGCTGTTCACTATAATATACACATGGAATGCTGTTCACTATAATACACACAGGGACTGCTGTTCATTATAATACACCGAGGGACTGCTGTTCACTATAATACACACAGGGACTGCTGTTCTCTATAATATACACAGGGACTGGTGTTCACTATAATACACACAGTGACTGCTGTTCTCTAAAATACACACAGGGACTGCTGTTTACTTTAATATCCACAGGGACTGCTGTTCTCCATAATACACAGAGGGACTGCTGTTCACTTTCATACACACAGGGACTGCTGTTCACTATAATATACACAGGGACTGCTGTTCACTATAATATACACAGGGACTGCTGATCTCTATAATATACACCGTGAATGCTGTTCACTATAATACACACAGGGACTGCTGTTCACTATTATACACACAGGGACTGCTGTTCTCTATAATATACACAGGGACTGCTGTTCTCTATAATACACACAGGGACTGCTGTTCACTGTAATACACACAGGGACTGCTGTTCTCTATAATATACACAGGGACTGCTGTTCACTATAATATACACAGGGACTGCTGTTCTCTATAATACACACAGGGACTGCTGTTCACTATAATATACACATGGAATGCTGTTCACTATAATACACACAGGGACTGTTGTTCACTTTAATATCCACAGGGACTGGTGTTCACTATAATACACACAGGGACTGCTGTTCTCTAAAATACACAGAGGGACTGTTGTTCACTATAATACACACAGGGACTTCTGTTCACTATAATATACACATGGAATGCTGTTCACTATAATACACACAGGGACTGCTGTTCACTTTCATACACACAGTGACTGCTGTTCACTATAATATACACAGGGACTGCTGTTCACAATGATATACACAGGGACTGCTGATCTCTATAATATACACCGGGAATGCTGTTCACTATAATACACACAGGGACTGCTGTTCACTATAATACACACAGGGACTGCTGTTCTCTATAATATACACAGGGACCGGTGTTCACTATAATACACACAGGGACTGCTGTTCTCTAAAATACACAGAGGGACTGCTGTTCACTTTCATACACACAGGGACTGCTGTTCACTATAATATACACAGGGACTACTGTTCACTAAGATATACACAGGGACTGCTGATCTCTATAATATACACCGGGAATGCTGTTCACTATAATACACACAGGGACTGCTGTTCACTATAATACACACAGGGACTGCTGTTCTCTATAATATACACAGGGACTACTGTTCTCTATAATACACACATGGAATGCTGTTCACTATAATACACACAGGGACTGTTGTTCACTTTAATATCCACAGGGACTGCTGTTCTCTATAATACACACAGGGACTGCTGTTCACGATAATATACACAGGGTCTGCTGTTCACTATAATATACACAGGGACTGCTGTTCACTATAATATACACAGGGTCTGCTGTTCACTATAATACACACAGGGGACTGCTGTTCACTATAGCACACACAGGGACTGCTGTTCTCTGTAATATACACAGGGACTGCTGTTCACGATAATACACACAGGGACTGCTGTTCTCTATAATATACACAGGGACTGGTGTTCACTATAATACACACAGGGACTGCTGTTCACTATCATACACACAGGGACTGCTATTCTCTAAAATACACAGAGGGACTGCTGTTCACTAAAATACACACAGGGACTGCTGTTTACTTTAATATCCACATGGACTGCTGTTCTCTATAATACACAGAGGGACTGCTGTTCACTTTCATACACACTGGGACTGCTGTTCACTATAATATACACAGGGTCTGCTGTTCACTATAATATACACAGGGACTGCTGTTCTCTATAATATACACCGGGAATGCTGTTCTCTATAATACACACAGGGACTGCTGTTCACTGTAATACACAGAGGGACTGCTGTTCTCTATAATATACACAGGGGCTGATGTTCACTATAATATACACAGGGACTGCTGTTCTCTATAATACACACAGGGACTGTTGTTCACTATAATACACACAGGGACTGCTGTTCTCTATAATACACACAGGGACTGTTGTTCTCTTAATATCCACAGGGACTGCTGTTCTCTACAATACACACAGGGACTGCTGTTCACTATAATACACACAGGGACAGCTGTTCACTATAGTATACACATGGAATGCTATTCACTATAATACACACAGGGACTGCTGTTCACTTTAATATCCACAGGGACTGCTGTTCACTATAATATACACAGGGACTGCTGTTCACTATAATATACACAGGGACTGCTGTTCTCTATAATACACACAGGGACTGGTGTTCACTATAATATACACATGGAATGCTGTTCACTATAATACACACAGGGACTGCTGTTCACTTTAATATCCACAGGGACTGCTGTTCTCTGTAATACACAGAGGGACTGCTGTTCACTATAATATACACCGGGAATGCTGTTCACTATAATACACACAGGGACTGCTGTTCACTATAATACACACAGGGACTGCTGTTCTCTATAATATGCACAGGGTCTGGTGTTCTCTATAACACACACAGGGACTGCTGTTCACTGTAATACACACAGGGACTGCTGTTCTCTTTAATATACACAGCGACTGCTGTTCACTATAATATACACAGGGACTGCTGTTCTCTATTATACACACAGTGACTGCTGTTCACTATAATATACACATGGAATGCTGTTCACTATAATACACACAGGGACTGTTGTTCACTTTAATATCCACAGGGACTGCTGTTCTCTATAATACACACAGGGACTGCTGTTCACGATAATACACACAGGGAGTGCTGTTCACTATAATATACACAGGGACTGCTGTTCACTTTAATACACACAGGGACTGCTGTTCACTATAATACACACACGGACTGCTGTTCACTATAATACACACAGGGACTACTGTTCACTATAATACACACAGGGACTGCTGTTCTCTATTATATACACAGGGGCTGCTGTTCACTATAATATACACAGGGACTGCTGTTCTCTATAATACACACAGGGACTGCTGTTCACTATAATACACACAGGGACTGCTGTTCTCTATAATACACACAGGGACTGTTGTTCTCTATAATTCACACAGGGACTGCTGTTCTCTATAATACACACAGGGACTGCTGTTCACTATAATATACACATGGAATGCTGTTCGCTATAATATACACAGGGACTGCTGTTCTCTAAAATACACAGAGGGACTGCTGTTCACTATAATACACACAGGGACTGCTGTTCATTATAATACACCGAGGGACTGCTGTTCACTTTAATACACACAGGGATTGCTGTTCACTATAATACACACAGGGACTGCTGTTCACTATAATACACACAGGGACTGCTGTTCACTATAATACACACAGGGACTGCTGTTCACTATAATACACACAGGGACTGCTGTTCTCTATAATATACACAGGGACTGGTGTTCACTATAATACACACAGGGACTGCTGTTCACTATAATACACACAGGGACTGCTGTTCTCTAAAATACACACAGGGACTGCTGTTCACTATAATATACACAGGGACTGCTGTTCTCTATAATATACACAGTGACTGATGTTCACTATAATACACGCAGGGACTGCTGTTCTCTATAATATACACCGGGAATGCTGTTCACTATAATATACACAGGGTCTGCTGTTCACTATAATATACACAGGGACTGCTGTTCTCGATAATATACACTGGGAATGCTGTTCTCTATAATACACACAGGGACTGCTGTTCACTGTAATACACACAGGGACTGCTGTTCTCTATAATATACACAGGGGCTGCTGTTCACTTTAATACACACAGGGACTGCTGTTCACTTTAATACACACAGGGACTGCTGTTCACTATAATACACACACGGACTGCTGTTCACTATAATACACACAGGGACTACTGTTCACTATAATACACACTGGGACTGCTGTTCACTATAATATACACAGGGTCTGCTGTTCACTATAATATACACAGGGACTGCTGTTCTCGATAATATACACTTGGAATGCTGTTCTCTATAATACACACAGGGACTGCTGTTCACTGTAATACACACAGGGACTGCTGTTCTCTATAATATACACAGGGGCTGCTGTTCACTATAATATACACAGGGACTGCTGTTCTCTATAATACACACAGGGACTGCTGTTCACTATAATACACACAGGGACTGCTGTTCTCTACAATACACACAGGGACTGTTGTTCTCTATAATTCACACAGGGACTGCTGTTCTCTATAATACACACAGGGTCTGCTGTTCACTATAATATACACATGGAATGCTGTTCGCTATAATATACACAGGGACTGCTGTTCTCTAAAATACACAGAGGGACTGCTGTTCACTATAATACACACAGGGACTGCTGTTCATTATAATACACCGAGGGACTGCTGTTCACTTTAATACACACAGGGATTGCTGTTCACTATAATACACACAGGGACTGCTGTTCACTATAATACACACAGGGACTGCTGTTCTCTATAATATACACAGGGACTGGTGTTCACTATAATACACACAGTGACTGCTGTTCTCTAAAATACACACAGGGACTGCTGTTTACTTTAATATCCACAGGGACTGCTGTTCTCCATAATACACAGAGGGACTGCTGTTCACTTTCATACACACAGGGACTGCTGTTCACTATAATATACACAGGGACTGCTGTTCACTATAATATACACAGGGACTGCTGATCTCTATAATATACACCGTGAATGCTGTTCACTATAATACACACAGGGACTGCTGTTCACTATAATACACACAGGGACTGCTGTTCTCTATAATATACACAGGGACTGCTGTTCTCTATAATACACACAGGGACTGCTGTTCACTGTAATACACACAGGGACTGCTGTTCTCTATAATATACACAGGGACTGCTGTTCACTATAATATACACAGGGACTGCTGTTCTCTATAATACACACAGGGACTGCTGTTCACTATAATATACACATGGAATGCTGTTCACTATAATACACACAGGGACTGTTGTTCACTTTAATATCCACAGGGACTGGTGTTCGCTATAATATACACAGGGACTGCTGTTCTCCATAATATACACAGGGACTGGTGTTCACTATAATACACACAGGGACTGCTGTTCTCTAAAATACACAGAGGGACTGCTGTTCACTATAATACACACAGGGACTGCTGTTCACTATAATATACACATGGAATGCTGTTCACTATAATACACACAGGGACTGCTGTTCACTTTCATACACACAGTGACTGCTGTTCACTATAATATACACAGGGACTGCTGTTCACAATGATATACACAGGGACTGCTGATCTCTATAATATACACCGGGAATGCTGTTCACTATAATACACACAGGGACTGCTGTTCACTATAATACACACAGGGACTGCTGTTCTCTATAATATACACAGGGACCGGTGTTCACTATAATACACACAGGGACTGCTGTTCTCTAAAATACACAGAGGGACTGCTGTTCACTTTCATACACACAGGGACTGCTGTTCACTATAATATACACAGGGACTACTGTTCACTAAGATATACACAGGGACTGCTGATCTCTATAATATACACCGGGAATGCTGTTCACTATAATACACACAGGGACTGCTGTTCACTATAATATACACATGGAATGCTGTTCACTATAATACACACAGGGACTGTTGTTCACTTTAATATCCACAGGGACTGCTGTTCTCTATAATACACACAGGGACTGCTGTTCACTATAATACACACAGGGAGTGCTGTTCACTATAATATACACAGGGACTGCTGTTCACTTTAATACACACAGGGACTGCTGTTCACTATAATACACACACGGACTGCTGTTCACTATAATACACACAGGGACTACTGTTCACTATAATACACACAGGGACTGCTGTTCTCTATAATATACACAGGGACTGGTGTTCACTATAATACACACAGGGACTGCTGTTCACTGTAATACACACAGGGACTGCTGTTCTCTATAATATACACAGGGGCTGCTGTTCACTATAATATACACAGGGACTGCTGTTCTCTATAATACACACAGGGACTGCTGTTCACTATAATACACACAGGGACTGCTGTTCTCTATAATACACACAGGGACTGTTGTTCTCTATAATTCACACAGGGACTGCTGTTCTCTATAATACACACAGGGACTGCTGTTCACTATAATATACACATGGAATGCTGTTCGCTATAATATACACAGGGACTGCTGTTCTCTAAAATACACAGAGGGACTGCTGTTCACTATAATACACACAGGGACTGCTGTTCATTATAATACACCGAGGGACTGCTGTTCACTTTAATACACACAGGGATTGCTGTTCACTATAATACACACAGGGACTGCTGTTCACTATAATACACACAGGGACTGCTGTTCACTATAATACACACAGGGACTGCTGTTCACTATAATACACACAGGGACTGCTGTTCTCTATAATATACACAGGGACTGGTGTTCACTATAATACACACAGGGACTGCTGTTCACTATAATACACACAGGGACTGCTGTTCTCTAAAATACACACAGGGACTGCTGTTCACTATAATATACACAGGGACTGCTGTTCTCTATAATATACACAGGGACTGATGTTCACTATAATACACGCAGGGACTGCTGTTCTCTATAATATACACCGGGAATGCTGTTCACTATAATATACACAGGGTCTGCTGTTCACTATAATATACACAGGGACTGCTGTTCTCGATAATATACACTGGGAATGCTGTTCTCTATAATACACACAGGGACTGCTGTTCACTGTAATACACACAGGGACTGCTGTTCTCTATAATATACACAGGGGCTGCTGTTCACTTTAATACACACAGGGACTGCTGTTCACTTTAATACACACAGGGACTGCTGTTCACTATAATACACACACGGACTGCTGTTCACTATAATACACACAGGGACTACTGTTCACTATAATACACACTGGGACTGCTGTTCACTATAATATACACAGGGTCTGCTGTTCACTATAATATACACAGGGACTGCTGTTCTCGATAATATACACTTGGAATGCTGTTCTCTATAATACACACAGGGACTGCTGTTCACTGTAATACACACAGGGACTGCTGTTCTCTATAATATACACAGGGGCTGCTGTTCACTATAATATACACAGGGACTGCTGTTCTCTATAATACACACAGGGACTGCTGTTCACTATAATACACACAGGGACTGCTGTTCTCTATAATACACACAGGGACTGTTGTTCTCTATAATTCACACAGGGACTGCTGTTCTCTATAATACACACAGGGTCTGCTGTTCACTATAATATACACATGGAATGCTGTTCGCTATAATATACACAGGGACTGCTGTTCTCTAAAATACACAGAGGGACTGCTGTTCAGTATAATACACACAGGGACTGCTGTTCATTATAATACACCGAGGGACTGCTGTTCACTTTAATACACACAGGGATTGCTGTTCACTATAATACACACAGGGACTGCTGTTCACTATAATACACACAGGGACTGCTGTTCTCTATAATATACACAGGGACTGGTGTTCACTATAATACACACAGTGACTGCTGTTCTCTAAAATACACACAGGGACTGCTGTTTACTTTAATATCCACAGGGACTGCTGTTCTCCATAATACACAGAGGGACTGCTGTTCACTTTCATACACACAGGGACTGCTGTTCACTATAATATACACAGGGACTGCTGTTCACTATAATATACACAGGGACTGCTGATCTCTATAATATACACCGTGAATGCTGTTCACTATAATACACACAGGGACTGCTGTTCACTATAATACACACAGGGACTGCTGTTCTCTATAATATACACAGGGACTGCTGTTCTCTATAATACACACAGGGACTGCTGTTCACTGTAATACACACAGGGACTGCTGTTCTCTATAATATACACAGGGACTGCTGTTCACTATAATATACACAGGGACTGCTGTTCTCTATAATACACACAGGGACTGCTGTTCACTATAATATACACATGGAATGCTGTTCACTATAATACACACAGGGACTGTTGTTCACTTTAATATCCACAGGGACTGGTGTTCGCTATAATATACACAGGGACTGCTGTTCTCTATAATATACACAGGGACTGGTGTTCACTATAATACACACAGGGACTGCTGTTCTCTAAAATACACAGAGGGACTGCTGTTCACTATAATACACACAGGGACTGCTGTTCACTTTCATACACACAGTGACTGCTGTTCACTATAATATACACAGGGACTGCTGTTCACAATGATATACACAGGGACTGCTGATCTCTATAATATACACTGGGAATGCTGTTCACTATAATACACACAGGGACTGCTGTTCACTATAATACACACAGGGACTGCTGTTCTCTATAATATACACAGGGACCGGTGTTCACTATAATACACACAGGGACTGCTGTTCTCTAAAATACACAGAGGGACTGCTGTTCACTTTCATACACACAGGGACTGCTGTTCACTATAATATACACAGGGACTACTGTTCACTAAGATATACACAGGGACTGCTGATCTCTATAATATACACCGGGAATGCTGTTCACTATAATACACACAGGGACTGCTGTTCACTATAATACACACAGGGACTGCTGTTCTCTATAATATACACAGGGACTACTGTTCTCTATAATGCACACATGGAATGCTGTTCACTATAATACACACAGGGACTGTTGTTCACTTTAATATCCACAGGGACTGCTGTTCTCTATAATACACACAGGGACTGCTGTTCACGATAATATACACAGGGTCTGCTGTTCACTATAATATACACAGGGTCTGCTGTTCACTATAATACACACAGGGGACTGCTGTTCACTATAGCACACACAGGGACTGCTGTTCTCTATAATATACACAGGGACTGCTGTTCACGATAATACACACAGGGACTGCTGTTCTCTATAATATACACAGGGACTGGTGTTCACTATAATACACACAGGGACTGCTGTTCACTATCATACACACAGGGACTGCTATTCTGTAAAATACACAGAGGGACTGCTGTTCACTAAAATACACACAGGGACTGCTGTTTACTTCAATATCCACATGGACTGCTGTTCTCTATAATACACAGAGGGACTGCTGTTCACTTTCATACACACTGGGACTGCTGTTCACTATAATATACACAGGGTCTGCTTTTCACTATAATATACACAGGGACTGCTGTTCTGTATAATATACACCGGGAATGCTGTTCTCTATAATACACACAGGGACTGCTGTTCACTGTAATACACAGAGGGACTGCTGTTCTCTATAATATACACAGGGGCTGATGTTCACTATAATATACACAGGGACTGCTGTTCTCTATAATACACACAGGGACTGTTGTTCACTATAATACACACAGGGACTGCTGTTCTCTATAATACACACAGGGACTGTTGTTCTCTTAATATCCACAGGGACTGCTGTTCTCTACAATACACACAGGGACTGCTGTTCACTATAATACACACAGGGACAGCTGTTCACTATAGTATACACATGGAATGCTATTCACTATAATACACACAGGGACTGCTGTTCACTTTAATATCCACAGGGACTGCTGTTCACTATAATATACACAGGGACTGCTGTGCACTTTAATATCCACAAGGACTGCTGTTCTCTGTAATACACAGAGGGACTGCTGTTCACTATAATAAACACCGGGAATGCTGTTCACTATAATACACACAGGGACTGCTGTTCACTATAATACACACAGGGACTGCTGTTCTCTATAATATACACAGGGTCTGGTGTTCTCTATAACACACACAGGGACTGCTGTTCACTGTAATACACACAGGGACTGCTGTTCTCTTTAATATACACAGCGACTGCTGTTCACTATAATATACACAGGGACTGCTGTTCTCTATTATACACACAGTGACTGCTGTTCACTATAATATACACATGGAATGCTGTTCACTATAATACACACAGGGACTGTTGTTCACTTTAATATCCACAGGGACTGCTGTTCTCTATAATACACACAGGGACTGCTGTTCACTATAATACACACAGGGAGTGCTGTTCACTATAATATACACAGGGACTGCTGTTCACTTTAATACACACAGGGACTGCTGTTCACTTTAATACACACAGGGACTGCTGTTCACTATAATACACACACGGACTGCTGTTCACTATAATACACACAGGGACTACTGTTCACTATAATACACACAGGGACTGCTGTTCTCTATAATATACACAGGGACTGGTGTTCACTATAATACACACAGGGACTGCTGTTCACTATAATACACACAGGGACTGCTGTTCTCTAAAATACACACAGGGACTGCTGTTCACTATAATATACACAGGGACTGCTGTTCTCTATAATATACACAGGGACTGATGTTCACTATAATACACGCAGGGACTGCTGTTCTCTATAATATACACCGGGAATGCTGTTCACTGTAATACACACAGGGACTGCTGTTCACTATAATATACACAGGGACTGCTGTTCTCTATAATATACACCGGGAATGCTGTTCACTATAATACATACAGGGACTGCTGTTCACTATAATACACACAGGGAGTGCTGTTCTCTATAATACACACAGGGACTGCTGTTCACTGTAATACACACAGGGACTGCTGTTCTCTATAATATACACAGGGACTGCTGTTCACTATAATATACACAGGGACTGCTGTTCTCTATCATACACACGGGGGACTGCTGTTCACTATAATATACACATGGAATGCTGTTCACTATAATACACACAGGGACTGTTGTTCACTTTAATATCCACAGGGACTGCTGTTCTCTATAATATACACAGGGACTGCTGTTCACTGTAATATACACATGGAATGCTGTTCGCTATAATACACACAGGATCTGCTGTTCTCTATAATATACACAGGGACTGGTGTTCACTATAATACACACAGGGACTGCTGTTCTCTAAAATACACAGAGGGACTGCTGTTCACTATAATACACTCAGGGACTGCTGTTCACTATAATACACAGAGGGACTGCTGTTCACTTGAATACACACAGGGATTGCTGTTCACTGTAATACACACAGGGACTGCTGTTCACTATAATACACACAGGGACTGCTGTTCACTATAATACACACAGGGACTGCTGTTCACTATAATACACACAGGGTCTGCTGTTCTCTATAATATACACAGGGACTGGTGTTCACTATAAGACACACAGGGACTGCTGTTCTCTAAAATACACAGAGGGACTGCTGTTCACTTTCATACACACAGTGACTGCTGTTCACTATAATATACACAGGGACTGCTGTTCACAATGATATACACAGGGACTGCTGATCTCTATAATATACACCGGGAATGCTGTTCACTATAATACACACAGGGACTGCTGTTCACTATAATACACACAGGGACTGCTGTTCTCTATAATATACACAGGGACCGGTGTTCACTATAATACACACAGGGACTGCTGTTCTCTAAAATACACAGAGGGACTGCTGTTCACTTTCATACACACAGGGACTGCTGTTCACTATAATATACACAGGGACTACTGTTCACTAAGATATACACAGGGACTGCTGATCTCTATAATATACACCGGGAATGCTGTTCACTATAATACACACAGGGACTGCTGTTCACTATAATACACACAGGGACTGCTGTTCTCTATAATATACACAGGGACTACTGTTCTCTATAATACACACATGGAATGCTGTTCACTATAATACACACAGGGACTGTTGTTCACTTTAATATCCACAGGGACTGCTGTTCTCTATAATACACACAGGGACTGCTGTTCACGATAATATACACAGGGTCTGCTGTTCACTATAATATACACAGGGACTGCTGTTCACTATAATATACACAGGGTCTGCTGTTCACTATAATACACACAGGGGACTGCTGTTCACTATAGCACACACAGGGACTGCTGTTCTCTATAATATACACAGGGACTGCTGTTCACGATAATACACACAGGGACTGCTGTTCTCTATAATATACACAGGGACTGGTGTTCACTATAATACACACAGGGACTGCTGTTCACTATCATACACACAGGGACTGCTATTCTCTAAAATACACAGAGGGACTGCTGTTCACTAAAATACACACAGGGACTGCTGTTTACTTTAATATCCACATGGACTGCTGTTCTCTATAATACACAGAGGGACTGCTGTTCACTTTCATACACACAGGGACTGCTGTTCTCTATAATATACACCGGGAATGCTGTTCTCTATAATACACACAGGGACTGCTGTTCACTGCAATACACAGAGGGACTGCTGTTCTCTATAATATACACAGGGGCTGATGTTCACTATAATATACACAGGGACTGCTGTTCTCTATAATATACACAGGGACTGTTGTTCACTATAATACACACAGGGACTGCTGTTCACTATAATACACACAGGGACAGCTGTTCACTATAGTATACACATGGAATGCTATTCACTATAATACACACAGGGACTGCTGTTCACTTTAATATCCACAGGGACTGCTGTTCACTATAATATACACAGGGACTGCTGTTCACTATAATACACAGAGGGACTGCTGTTTACTTGAAGACACACAGGGATTGCTGTTCACTATAATACACACAGGGACTGATGTTCACTATAACACACACAGGGATTGATGTTCTCTATAATACACACAGGGACTGCTGTTCACTATAATGCACAAAGGGACTGCTGTTCTCTATAATACACACAGGGAATGCTGTTCACTATAATATACACAGGGACTGCTGTTCTCTATAATACACACAGGGACTGCTGTTCATTATAATATACACTGGGACTGCTGTTCTCTATACTATCCACAGGGACTGCTGTTCTCTATAATACACACAGGGACTGCTGTTCACGATAATACACACAGGGACAGCTGTTCACAATAATACACACAGGGACTGTTGTTGACTATAATACACACAGGGACTGCTGTTCACTTTAATATCCACAGGGACTGCTGTTCACTATAATATACACAGGGACTGCTGTTCTCTATAATACACACAGGGACTGCTGTTCTCTATAATATACACAGGGACTGCTGTTCACTGTAATATACACAGGGGCTGCTGTTCTCTATAATACACACAAGGACTGCTGTTCACTATAATACACACAGGGACTGCTGTTCTCTATAATATACACATGGACTGCTGTTCACTATAATATACACAGGGTCTGCTGTTTTGTATAATATACACAGTGACTGCTGTTCACTATAATATACACAGGGTCTGCTGTTCTCTATAATACACACAGGGATTGCTGTTCACTGTAATACACACAGGGTCTGCTGTTCACTATAATATACACAGGGACTGCTGTTCTCTATAATACACACAGGGACTGCTGTTCACTATAATATGCACAGGGACTGCTGTTCACAATAATATACACAGTGAATTCTGTTCACTATAATACACACAGGGACTGCTGTTCACTATAATATACACAGGGAGTGCTGTTCTCTATAATGTACACAGGGACTGCTGTTCACTATAATACACACTGGTACTGCTGTTCACTATCATAAACACAGGGTCTGCTGTTCACTATAATACACAAAGGGACTGCTGTTCACTATAATACACACAGTGACTGCTGTTCACTATAATACACACAGGGACTGCTGTTCACTATAATACACAGAGGGACTGCTGTTCACTTTAATACACACAGGGATTGCTGTTCACTATAATACACACAGGGACTGCTGTTCACTATAATACACACAGGGATTGCTGTTCTCTATAATACACACAGGGATTGCTGTTCACTATAATACACACAGGGACTGATGTTCACTAAATTACACACAGGGACTGCTGTTCACTATAATAGCCACAGGGAGTGCTGTTCACTATAATACACAGAGGGACTGCTGTTCACTATAGTACACACAGGGACTGCTGTTTACTATAATACAAACAGGGACTGCTGTTCACTATAATACACACAGGGACTGCTGTTTGCTATAATATACACAGGGACTGATGTTCACTATAATACACACAGGGTCTGATGTTCTCTATAATATAAACAGGGACTGCAGTTCAGTGTAATACACAGAGGGACTGCTGTTCACTTTAATACACACAAGGACTGCTGTTCACTATAATACAGAGGGACTGCTGTTCAGTATAATACACACAGGGACTGCTGTTCACTTTAATACACACAGGGATTGCTGTTCACGATCATACACACAGGGACTGTTGTTCACTATAATACACAAAGGGACTGCTGTTCACTATAATATACACAGGGACTGCTGTTCTCTATAATACACACAGGGACTGATGTTCACTATAATACACACAGGGACTGCTGTTCACTATAATACACACAGGGACTGCTGTTATCTGTAATACACACAGGGAATGCTGTTCTCTGTAATATACACCGGGAATGCTGTTCACTATATTACACACAGGGACTGCTGTTCACTATAATACACACAGGGACTGCTGTTCTCTATAATATACACAGGGACTGCTGTTCTCTATAATACACACAGGGATTGCTGTTCACTGTAATACACACAGGGTCTGCTGTTCACTATAATATACACAGGGACTGCTGTTCTCTATAATACACACAGGGACTGCTGTTCACTATAATATGCACAGGGACTGCTGTTCACAATAATATACACAGTGAATTCTGTTCACTATAATACACACAGGGACTGCTGTTCACTATAATATACACAGGGAGTGCTGTTCTCTATAATGTACACAGGGACTGCTGTTCACTATAATACACACTGGTACTGCTGTTCACTATCATAAACACAGGGTCTGCTGTTCACTATAATACACAAAGGGACTGCTGTTCACTATAATACACACAGTGACTGCTGTTCACTATAATACACACAGGGACTGCTGTTCACTATAATACACAGAGGGACTGCTGTTCACTTTAATACACACAGGGATTGCTGTTCACTATAATACACACAGGGACTGCTGTTCACTGTAATATACACAGGGACTGCTGTTCTCTATAATATACACAGGGACTGCTGTTCTCTATAATACACACAGGGACTGCTGTTCATTATAATATACACTGGGACTGCTGTTCTCTATACTATCCACAGGGACTGCTGTTCTCTATAATACACACAGGGACTGCTGTTCACGATAATACACACAGGGACAGCTGTTCACTATAATACACACAGGGACTGTTGTTGACTATAATACACACAGAGACTGCTGTTCACTTTAATATCCACAGGGACTGCTGTTCACTATAATATACACAGGGACTGCTGTTCTCTATAATACACACAGGGACTGCTGTTCTCTATAATATACACAGGGACTGCTGTTCACTGTAATATACACAGGGGCTGCTGTTCTCTATAATACACACAAGGACTGCTGTTCACTATAATACACACAGGGACTGCTGTTCTCTATAATATACACAGTGACTGCTGTTCACTATAATATACACAGGGTCTGCTGTTTTGTATAATATACACAGTGACTGCTGTTCACTATAATATACACAGGGTCTGCTGTTCTCTATAATACACACAGGGATTGCTGTTCACTGTAATACACACAGGGTCTGCTGTTCACTATAATATACACAGGGACTGCTGTTCTCTATAATACACACAGGGACTGCTGTTCACTATAATATGCACAGGGACTGCTGTTCACAATAATATACACAGTGAATTCTGTTCACTATAATACACACAGGGACTGCTGTTCACCATAATATACACAGGGAGTGCTGTTCTCTATAATGTACACAGGGACTGCTGTTCACTATAATACACACTGGTACTGCTGTTCACTATCATAAACACAGGGTCTGCTGTTCACTATAATACACAAAGGGACTGCTGTTCACTATAATACACACAGTGACTGCTGTTCACTATAATACACACAGGGACTGCTGTTCACTATAATACACAGAGGGACTGCTGTTCACTTTAATACACACAGGGATTGCTGTTCACTATAATACACACAGGGACTGCTGTTCACTATAATACACACAGGGATTGCTGTTCTCTATAATACACACAGGGATTGCTGTTCACTATAATACACACAGGGACTGATGTTCACTAAATTACACACAGGGACTGCTGTTCACTATAATAGCCACAGGGACTGCTGTTCACTATAATACACAGAGGGACTGCTGTTCACTATAGTACACACAGGGACTGCTGTTTACTATAATACAAACAGGGACTGCTGTTCACTATAATACACACAGGGACTGCTGTTTGCTATAATATACACAGGGACTGATGTTCACTATAATACACACAGGGTCTGATGTTCTCTATAATATAAACAGGGACTGCAGTTCAGTGTAATACACAGAGGGACTGCTGTTCACTTTAATACACACAAGGACTGCTGTTCAATATAATACAGAGGGACTGCTGTTCAGTATAATACACACAGGGACTGCTGTTCACTTTAATACACACAGGGATTGCTGTTCACGATCATACACACAGGGACTGTTGTTCACTATAATACACAAAGGGACTGCTGTTCACTATAATATACACAGGGACTGCTGTTCTCTATAATACACACAGGGACTGATGTTCACTATAATACACACAGGGACTGCTGTTCACTATAATATACACAGGGACTGCTGTTCTCTATAATATACACAGGGACTGCTGTTCACCATAATACACACAGGGACTCCTGTTCACTATAATACACACAGGGACTGCTGTTATCTGTAATACACACAGGGAATGCTGTTCTCTGTAATATACACCGGGAATGCTGTTCACTATATTACACACAGGGACTGCTGTTCACTATAATACACACAGGGACTGCTGTTCTCTATAATATACACAGGGACTACTGTTCTCTATAATACACACATGGAATGCTGTTCACTATAATACACACAGGGACTGTTGTTCACTTTAATATCCACAGGGACTGCTGTTCTCTATAATACACACAGGGACTGCTGTTCACGATAATATACACAGGGTCTGCTGTTCACTATAACATACACAGGGTCTGCTGTTCACTATAATACACACAGGGGACTGCTGTTCACTATAGCACACACAGGGACTGCTGTTCTCTATAATATACACAGGGACTGCTGTTCACGATAATACACACAGGGACTGCTGTTCTCTATAATATACACAGGGACTGGTGTTCACTATAATACACACAGGGACTGCTGTTCACTATCATACACACAGGGACTGCTATTCTCTAAAATACACAGAGGGACTGCTGTTCACTAAAATACAGACAGGGACTGCTGTTTACTTTAATATCCACATGGACTGCTGTTCTCTATAATACACAGAGGGACTGCTGTTCACTTTCATACACACTGGGACTGCTGTTCACTATAATATACACAGGGTCTGCTGTTCACTATAATATACACAGGGACTGCTGTTCTCTATAATATACACCGGGAATGCTGTTCTCTATAATACACACAGGGACTGCTGTTCTCTATAATACACACAGGGACTGTTGTTCACTATAATACACACAGGGACTGCTGTTCTCTATAATACACACAGGGACTGTTGTTCTCTTAATATCCACAGGGACTGCTGTTCTCTACAATACACACAGGGACTGCTGTTCACTATAATACACACAGGTACAGCTGTTCACTATAGTATACACATGGAATGCTATTCACTATAATACACACAGGGACTGCTGTTCACTTTAATACACACAGGGGACTGCTGTTCACTATAGCACACACAGGGACTGCTGTTCTCTATAATATACACAGGGACTGCTGTTCACGATAATACACACAGGGACTGCTGTTCTCTATAATATACACAGGGACTGGTGTTCACTATAATACACACAGGGACTGCTGTTCACTATCATACACACAGGGACTGCTATTCTCTAAAATACACAGAGGGACTGCTGTTCACTAAAATACACACAGGGACTGCTGTTTACTTTAATATCCACATGGACTGCTGTTCTCTATAATACACAGAGGGACTGCTGTTCACTTTCATACACACTGGGACTGCTGTTCACTATAATATACACAGGGTCTGCTGTTCACTATAATATACACAGGGACTGCTGTTCTCTATAATACACACAGGGACTGTTGTTCACTATAATACACACAGGGACTGCTGTTCTCTATAATACACACAGGGACTGTTGTTCTCTTAATATCCACAGGGACTGCTGTTCTCTACAATACACACAGGGACTGCTGTTCACGAAAATACACACAGGTACAGCTGTTCACTATAGTATACACATGGAATGCTATTCACTATAATACACACAGGGACTGCTGTTCACTTTAATATCCACAGGGACTGCTGTTCACTATAATATACACAGGGACTGCTGTTCACTATAATACACAGAGGGACTGCTGTTTACTTGAAGACACACAGGTATTGCTGTTCACTATAATACACACAGGGACTGATGTTCACTATAACACACACAGGGATTGATGTTCTCTATAATACACACAGGGACTGCTGTTCACTATAATGCACAAAGGGACTGCTGTTCTCTATAATACACACAGGGAATGCTGTTCACTATAATATACACAGGGACTGCTGTTCTCTATAATACACACAGGGACTGCTGTTCATTATAATATACACTGGGACTGCTGTTCTCTATACTATCCACAGGGACTGCTGTTCTCTATAATACACACAGGGACTGCTGTTCACGATAATACACACAGGGACAGCTGTTCACTATAATACACACAGGGACTGTTGTTGACTATAATACACACAGGGACTGCTGTTCACTTTAATATCCACAGGGACTGCTGTTCACTATAATATACACAGGGACTGCTGTTCTCTATAATACACACAGGGACTGCTGTTCTCTATAATATACACAGGGACTGCTGTTCACTGTAATATACACAGGGGCTGCTGTTCTCTATAATACACACAAGGACTGCTGTTCACTATAATACACACAGGGACTGCTGTTCTCTATAATATACACAGTGACTGCTGTTCACTATAATATACACAGGGTCTGCTGTTTTGTATAATATACACAGTGACTGCTGTTCACTATAATATACACAGGGTCTGCTGTTCTCTATAATACACACAGGGATTGCTGTTCACTGTAATACACACAGGGTCTGCTGTTCACTATAATATACACAGGGACTGCTGTTCTCTATAATACACACAGGGACTGCTGTTCACTATAATATGCACAGGGACTGCTGTTCACAATAATATACACAGTGAATTCTGTTCACTATAATACACACAGGGACTGCTGTTCACTATAATATACACAGGGAGTGCTGTTCTCTATAATGTACACAGGGACTGCTGTTCACTATAATACACACTGGTACTGCTGTTCACTATCATAAACACAGGGTCTGCTGTTCACTATAATACACAAAGGGACTGCTGTTCACTATAATACACACAGTGACTGCTGTTCACTATAATACACACAGGGACTGCTGTTCACTATAATACACAGAGGGACTGCTGTTCACTTTAATACACACAGGGATTGCTGTTCACTATAATACACACAGGGACTGCTGTTCACTATAATACACACAGGGATTGCTGTTCTCTATAATACACACAGGGATTGCTGTTCACTATAATACACACAGGGACTGATGTTCACTAAATTACACACAGGGACTGCTGTTCACTATAATAGCCACAGGGACTGCTGTTCACTATAATACACAGAGGGACTGCTGTTCACTATAGTACACACAGGGACTGCTGTTTACTATAATACAAACAGGGACTGCTGTTCACTATAATACACACAGGGACTGCTGTTTGCTATAATATACACAGGGACTGATGATCACTATAATACACACAGGGTCTGATGTTCTCTATAATATAAACAGGGACTGCAGTTCAGTGTAATACACAGAGGGACTGCTGTTCACTTTAATACACACAAGGACTGCTGTTCACTATAATACAGAGGGACTGCTGTTCAGTATAATACACACAGGGACTGCTGTTCACTTTAATACACACAGGGATTGCTGTTCACGATCATACACACAGGGACTGTTGTTCACTATAATACACAAAGGGACTGCTGTTCACTATAATATACACAGGGACTGCTGTTCTCTATAATACACACAGGGACTGATGTTCACTATAATACACTCAGGGACTGCTGTTCACTATAATATACACAGGGACTGCTGTTCTCTATAATATACACAGGGACTGCTGTTCACCATAATACACACAGGGACTCCTGTTCACTATAATACACACAGGGACTGCTGTTATCTGTAATACACACAGGGAATGCTGTTCTCTGTTATAATTACCGGGAATGCTGTTCACTATATTACACACAGGGACTGCTGTTCTCTATAATATACACAGGGACTGCTGTTCTCTATAATACACACAGGGACTGCTGTTCACTGTAATACACACAGGGACTGCTGTTCTCTATAATATACACAGGGACTGCTGTTCACTATAATACACACAGGGACTGCTGTTCTCTATAATATACACAGGGACTGCTGTTCTCTATAATACACACAGGGACTGCTGTTCACTGTAATATACACAGGGACTGCTGTTCACTGTAATACACACAGGGACTGCTGTTCTCTATAATATACACAGGGACTGCTGTTCTCTATAATACACACAGGGACTGCTGTTCACTGTAATACACACAGGGACTGCTGTTCACTATAATACACACAGTGTCTGCTGTTCACTATAATACACACAGTGACTGCTGTTCACTATAATACACACAGGGACTGCTGTTCACTATAATACACACAGAGACTGCTGTTCACTATAATATATACATTGACTGCTGTTCATTATAATACACAGAGGGACTGCTGTTCACTTTAATACACACAGGGTTTGCTGTTCACTATAATCCACCCAGGGATTGCTGTTCACTATAATACACACAGGGGACTGCTGTTCACTATAATACACTCAGTGACTGCTGTTCTCTATAATATACACAGGGACTGCTGTTCACTTTAATACACACAGGGACTGCTGTTCACTTTAATACACACAGGGACTGCTGTTCACTATAATACACACACGGACTGCTGTTCACTATAATACACACAGGGACTACTGTTCACTATAATACAAACAGGGACTGCTGTTCTCTATAATATACACAGGGACTGGTGTTCACTATAATACACACAGGGACTGCTGTTCACTACCTTACACACAGGGACTGCTGTTCTCTAAAATACACACAGGGACTGCTGTTCACTATAATATACACAGGGACTGCTGTTCTCTATCATATACACAGGGACTGATGTTCACTATAATACACGCAGGGACTGCTGTTCTCTATAATATACACCGGGAATGCTGTTCACTGTAATACACACAGGGACTGCTGTTCAGTATAATATACACAGGGACTGCTGTTCTCTATAATATACACCGGGAATGCTGTTCACTATAATACACACAGGGACTGCTGTTCACTATAATACACACAGGGACTGCTGTTCTCTATAATACACACAGGGACTGCTGTTCACTGTAATACACACAGGGACTGCTGTTCTCTATAATATACACAGGGACTGCTGTTCACTATAATATACACAGGGACTGCTGTTCTCTATAATACACACAGGGACTGCTGTTCACTTTAATACACACAGGGATTGCTGTTCACTGTAATACACACAGGGACTGCTGTTCCCTGTAATACACACAGGGACTGCTGTTCACTATAATACACACAGGGACTGCTGTTCACTATAATACACACAGGGACTGCTGTTCTCTATAATATACACAGGGACTGGTGTTCACTATAATACACACAGGGACTGCTGTTCTCTAAAATACACAGAGGGACTGCTGTTCACTTTCATACACACAGGGACTGCTGTTCACTATAATATACACAGGGACTGCTGTTCACTATAATACACACAGGGACTGCTTTTCTCTATAATATACACAGGGACTGCTGTTCTCTATAATACACACATGGAATGCTGTTCACTATAATACACACAGGGACTGTTGTTCACTTTAATATCCACAGGGACTGCTGTTCTCTATAATACACACAGGGACTGGTGTTCACGATAATATACACAGGGTCTGCTGTTCACTATAATATACACAGGGACTGCTCTTCACTATAATATACACAGGGTCTGCTGTTCACTATAATACAAACAGGGGACTGCTGTTCACTATAGCACACACAGGGACTGCTGTTCTCTATAATATACACAGGGACTGTTGTTCACTATAATACACACAGGGACTGCTGTTCTCTATAATATACACAGGGACTGCTGTTCGCTATAATATACACAGGGACTGCTGTTCTCTATAATACACACATGGAATGCTGTTCAGTATAATACACACAGGGACTGTTGTTCACTTTAATAGCCACAGGGACTGCTGTTCTCTATAATACACACAGGGACTGCTGTTCACGATAATATACACAGGGTCTGCTGTTCACTATAATATACACAGGGACTGCTCTTCACTATAATATACACAGGGTCTGCTGTTCACTATAATACAAACAGGGGACTGGTGTTCACTATAGCACACACAGGGACTGCTGTTCTCTATAATATACACAGGGACTGCTGTTCACTATAATACACACAGGGACTGCTGTTCTCTATAATATACACAGGGACTGGTGTTCACTATAATACACACAGGGACTGCTGTTCACTATCATACACACAGGGACTGCTGTTCTCTAAAATACACAGAGGGACTGCTGTTCACTAAAATACACACAGGGACTGCTGTTTACTTTAATATCCACATGGACTGCTGTTCTCTATAATACACAGAGGGACTGCTGTTCACTTTCATACACACTGGGACTGCTGTTCACTATAATATACACAGGGTCTGCTGTTCACTATAATATACACAGGGACTGCTGTTCTCTATAATATACACCGGGAATGCTGTTCTCTATAATACACACAGGGACTGCTGTTCACTGTAATACACACAGGGACAGCTGTTCTCTATAATATACACAGGGGCTGCTGTTCACTATAATATACACAGGGACTGCTGTTCTCTATAATACACACAGGGACTGCTGTTCACTATAATACACACAGGGACTGCTGTTCTCTATAATACACACAGGGACTGTTGTTCTCTATAATTCACAAAGGGACTGCTGTTCTCTATAATACACACAGGGACTGCTGTTCACTATAATATACACATGGAATGCTGTTCGCTATAATATACACAGGGACTGCTGTTCTCTAAAATACACAGAGGGACTGCTGTTCACTATAATACACACAGGGACTGCTGTTCATTATAATACACCGAGGGACTGCTGTTCACTTTAATACACACAGGGATTGCTGTTCACTATAATACACACAGGGACTGCTGTTCACTATAATACACACAGGGACTGCTGTTCACTATAATACACACAGGGACTGCTGTTCTCTATAATATACACAGGGACTGGTGTTCACTATAATACACACAGGGACTGCTGTTCTCTAAAATACACAGAGGGACTGCTGTTCACTATAATACACACAGGGACTGCTGTTTACTTTAATATCCACAGGGACTGCTGTTCTCCATAATACACAGAGGGACTGCTGTTCACTTTCATACACACAGGGACTGCTGTTCACTATAATATACACAGGGACTGCTGTTCACTATAATATACACAGGGACTGCTGATCTCTATAATATACACCGTGAATGCTGTTCACTATAATACACACAGTGACTGCTGTTCACTATAATACCCACAGGGACTGCTGTTCTCTATAATATACACAGAGACTGCTGTTCTCTATAATACACACAGGGACTGCTGTTCAATGTAATACACACAGGGACTGCTGCTCTCTATAATATACACAGGGACTGCTGTTCACTATAATATACACAGGGACTGCTGTTCTCTATAATACACACAGGGACTGCTGTTCACTATAATATACACATGGAATGCTGTTCACTATAAGACACACAGGGACTGCTGTTCACTTTAATATCCACAGGGACTGCTGTTCACTATAATACACACAGGGACTGCTGTTCACTATAATATACTCAGGGACTGCTGTTCACTATAATATACACAGGGACTGCTGTTCTCTATAATACATACAGGGACTGCTGTTCACTATAATACCCACAGGGACTGCTGTTCTCTATAATATACACAGAGACTGCTGTTCTCTATAATACACACAGGGACTGCTGTTCACTATCATACACACAGGGACTGCTGTTCTCTAAAATACACAGAGGGACTGCTGTTCACTAAAATACACACAGGGACTGCTGTTCACTTTAATATCCACAGGGACTGCTGTTCACTATAATACACACAGGGACTGCTGTTCACTATAATATACTCAGGGACTGCTGTTCACTATAATATACACAGGGACTGCTGTTCTCTATAATACATACAGGGACTGCTGTTCACTATAATACCCACAGGGACTGCTGTTCTCTATAATATACACAGAGACTGCTGTTCTCTATAATACACACAGGGACTGCTGTTCAATGTAATGCACACAGGGACTGCTGTTCTCTATAATATACACAGGGACTGCTGTTCACTATAATATACACAGGGACTGCTGTTCTCTATAATACACACAGGGACTGCTGTTCACTATCATACACACAGGGACTGCTGTTCTCTAAAATACACAGAGGGACTGCTGTTCACTAAAATACACACAGGGACTGCTGTTTACTTTAATATCCACATGGACTGCTGTTCTCTATAATACACAGAGGGACTGCTGTTCACTTTCATACACACTGGGACTGCTGTTCACTATAATATACACAGGGTCTGCTGTTCTCTATAATATACACAGGGACTGCTGTTCTCGATAATATACACCGGGAATGCTGTTCTCTATAATACACACAGGGACTGCTGTTCATTGTAATACACACAGGGACTGCTGTTCTCTATAATATACACAGGGGCTGCTGTTCATTATAATATACACAGGGACTGCTGTTCTCTATAATACACACAGGGACTGCTGTTCACTATAATACACACAGGGACTGCTGTTCTCTATAATACACGCAGGGACTGTTGTTCTCTATAATTCACACAGGGACTGCTGTTCTCTATAATACACACAGGGACTGCTGTTCACTATAATATACACATGGAATGCTGTTCGCTATAATATACACAGGGACTGCTGTTCTCTATAATATACACTGGGACTGGTGTTCACTATAATACACACAGGGACTGCTGTTCTCTAAAATACACAGAGGGACTGCTGTTCACTATAATACACTCAGGGACTGCTGTTCACTTTAATACACACAGGGATTGCTGTTCACTGTAATACACACAGGGACTGCTGTTCACTATAATACACACAGGGACTGCTGTTCACTATAATACACACAGGGTCTGCTGTTCTCTATAATATACACAGGGACTGGTGTTCACTATAAGACACACAGGGACTGCTGTTCTCTAAAATACACAGAGGGACTGCTGTTCACTTTCATACACACAGTGACTGCTGTTCACTATAATATACACAGGGACTGCTGTTCACAATGATATACACAGGGACTGCTGATCTCTATAATATACACCGGGAATGCTGTTCACTATAATACACACAGGGACTGCTGTTCACTATAATACACACAGGGACTGCTGTTCTCTATAATATACACAGGGACCGGTGTTCACTATAATACACACAGGGACTGCTGTTCTCTAAAATACACAGAGGGACTGCTGTTCACTTTCATACACACAGGGACTGCTGTTCACTATAATATACACAGGGACTACTGTTCACTAAGATATACACAGGGACTGCTGATCTCTATAATATACACCGGGAATGCTGTTCACTATAATACACACAGGGACTGCTGTTCACTATAATACACACAGGGACTGCTGTTCTCTATAATATACACAGGGACTACTGTTCTCTATAATACACACATGGAATGCTGTTCACTATAATACACACAGGGACTGTTGTTCACTTTAATATCCACAGGGACTGCTGTTCTCTATAATACACACAGGGACTGCTGTTCACGATAATATACACAGGGTCTGCTGTTCACTATAACATACACAGGGTCTGCTGTTCACTATAATACACACAGGGGACTGCTGTTCACTATAGCACACACAGGGACTGCTGTTCTCTATAATATACACAGGGACTGCTGTTCACGATAATACACACAGGGACTGCTGTTCTCTATAATATACACAGGGACTGGTGTTCACTATAATACACACAGGGACTGCTGTTCACTATCATACACACAGGGACTGCTATTCTCTAAAATACACAGAGGGACTGCTGTTCACTAAAATACACACAGGGACTGCTGTTTACTTTAATATCCACATGGACTGCTGTTCTCTATAATACACAGAGGGACTGCTGTTCACTTTCATACACACTGGGACTGCTGTTCACTATAATATACACAGGGTCTGCTGTTCACTATAATATACACAGGGACTGCTGTTCTCTATAATATACACCGGGAATGCTGTTCTCTATAATACACACAGGGACTGCTGTTCACTGTAATACACAGAGGGACTGCTGTTCTCTATAATATACACAGGGGCTGCTGTTCACTATAATATACACAGGGACTACTGTTCTCTATAATACACACAGGGACTGTTGTTCACTATAATACACACAGGGACTGCTGTTCTCTATAATACACACAGGGACTGTTGTTCTCTTAATATCCACAGGGACTGCTGTTCTCTACAATACACACAGGGACTGCTGTTCACTATAATACACACAGGTACAGCTGTTCACTATAGTATACACATGGAATGCTATTCACTATAATACACACAGGGACTGCTGTTCACTTTAATATCCACAGGGACTGCTGTTCACTATAATATACACAGGGACTGCTGTTCACTATAATACACAGAGGGACTGCTGTTTACTTGAAGACACACAGGGATTGCTGTTCACTATAATACACACAGGGACTGACGTTCACTATAACACACACAGGGATTGATGTTCTCTATAATACACACAGGGACTGCTGTTCACTATAATGCACAAAGGGACTGCTGTTCTCTATAATACACACAGGGAATGCTGTTCACTATAATATACACAGGGACTGCTGTTCTCTATAATACACACAGGGACTGCTGTTCATTATAATATACACTGGGACTGCTGTTCTCTATACTATCCACAGGGACTGCTGTTCTCTATAATACACACAGGGACTGCTGTTCACGATAATACACACAGGGACAGCTGTTCACTATAATACACACAGTGACTGTTGTTGACTATAATACACACAGGGACTGCTGTTCACTTTAATATCCACAGGGACTGCTGTTCACTATAATATACACAGGGACTGCTGTTCTCTATAATACACACAGGGACTGCTGTTCTCTATAATATACACAGGGACTGCTGTTCACTGTAATATACACAGGGGCTGCTGTTCTCTATAATACACACAAGGACTGCTGTTCACTATAATACACACAGGGACTGCTGTTCTCTATAATATACACAGTGACTGCTGTTCACTATAATATACACAGGGTCTGCTGTTTTGTATAATATACACAGTGACTGCTGTTCACTATAATATACACAGGGTCTGCTGTTCTCTATAATACACACAGGGATTGCTGTTCACTGTAATACACACAGGGTCTGCTGTTCACTATAATATACACAGGGACTGCTGTTCTCTATAATACACACAGGGACTGCTGTTCACTATAATATGCACAGGGACTGCTGTTCACAATAATATACACAGTGAATTCTGTTCACTATAATACACACAGGGACTGCTGTTCACTATAATATACACAGGGAGTGCTGTTCTCTATAATGTACACAGGGACTGCTGTTCACTATAATACACACTGGTACTGCTGTTCACTATCATAAACACAGGGTCTGCTGTTCTCTATAATACACAAAGGGACTGCTGTTCACTATAATACACACAGTGACTGCTGTTCACTATAATACACACAGGGACTGCTGTTCACTATAATACACAGAGGGACTGCTGTTCACTTTAATACACACAGGGATTGCTGTTCACTATAATACACACAGGGACTGCTGTTCACTATAATACACACAGGGATTGCTGTTCTCTATAATACACACAGGGATTGCTGTTCACTATAATACACACAGGGACTGATGTTCACTAAATTACACACAGGGACTGCTGTTCACTATAATAGCCACAGGGACTGCTGTTCACTATAATACACAGAGGGACTGCTGTTCACTATAGTACACACAGGGACTGCTGTTTACTATAATACAAACAGGGACTGCTGTTCACTATAATACACACAGGGACTGCTGTTTGCTATAATATACACAGGGACTGATGTTCACTATAATACACACAGGGTCTGATGTTCTCTATAATATAAACAGGGACTGCAGTTCAGTGTAATACACAGAGGGACTGCTGTTCACTTTAATACACACAAGGACTGCTGTTCACTATAATACAGAGGGACTGCTGTTCAGTATAATACACACAGGGACTGCTGTTCACTTTAATACACACAGGGATTGCTGTTCACGATCATACACACAGGGACTGTTGTTCACTATAATACACAAAGGGACTGCTGTTCACTATAATATACACAGGGACTGCTGTTCTCTATAATACACACAGGGACTGATGTTCACTATAATACACACAGGGACTGCTGTTCACTATAATATACACAGGGACTGCTGTTCTCTATAATATACACAGGGACTGCTGTTCACCATAATACACACAGGGACTCCTGTTCACTATAATACACACAGGGACTGCTGTTATCTGTAATACACACAGGGAATGCTGTTCTCTGTTATAATTACCGGGAATGCTGTTCACTATATTACACACAGGGACTGCTGTTCACTATAATACACACAGGGACTGCTGTTCTCTATAATATACACAGGGACTGCTGTTCTCTATAATACACACAGGGACTGCTGTTCACTGTAATACACACAGGGACTGCTGTTCTCTATAATATACACAGGGACTGCTGTTCACTATAATACACACAGGGACTGCTGTTCTCTATAATATACACAGGGACTGCTGTTCTCTATAATACACACAGGGACTGCTGTTCACTGTAATATACACAGGGACTGCTGTTCACTGTAATACACACAGGGACTGCTGTTCTCTATAATATACACAGGGACTGCTGTTCTCTATAATACACACAGGGACTGCTGTTCACTGTAATACACACAGGGACTGCTGTTCACTATAATACACACAGTGTCTGCTGTTCACTATAATACACACAGTGACTGCTGTTCACTATAATACACACAGGGACTGCTGTTCACTATAATACACACAGAGACTGCTGTTCACTATAATATATACATTGACTGCTGTTCATTATAATACACAGAGGGACTGCTGTTCACTTTAATACACACAGGGTTTGCTGTTCACTATAATCCACCCAGGGATTGCTGTTCACTATAATACACACAGGGGACTGCTGTTCACTATAATACACTCAGTGACTGCTGTTCTCTATAATATACACAGGGACTGCTGTTCACTTTAATACACACAGGGACTGCTGTTCACTTTAATACACACAGGGACTGCTGTTCACTATAATACACACACGGACTGCTGTTCACTATAATACACACAGGGACTACTGTTCACTATAATACAAACAGGGACTGCTGTTCTCTATAATATACACAGGGACTGGTGTTCACTATAATACACACAGGGACTGCTGTTCACTACCTTACACACAGGGACTGCTGTTCTCTAAAATACACACAGGGACTGCTGTTCACTATAATATACACAGGGACTGCTGTTCTCTATCATATACACAGGGACTGATGTTCACTATAATACACGCAGGGACTGCTGTTCTCTATAATATACACCGGGAATGCTGTTCACTGTAATACACACAGGGACTGCTGTTCAGTATAATATACACAGGGACTGCTGTTCTCTATAATATACACCGGGAATGCTGTTCACTATAATACACACAGGGACTGCTGTTCACTATAATACACACAGGGACTGCTGTTCTCTATAATACACACAGGGACTGCTGTTCACTGTAATACACACAGGGACTGCTGTTCTCTATAATATACACAGGGACTGCTGTTCACTATAATATACACAGGGACTGCTGTTCTCTATAATACACACAGGGACTGCTGTTCACTTTAATACACACAGGGATTGCTGTTCACTGTAATACACACAGGGACTGCTGTTCCCTGTAATACACACAGGGACTGCTGTTCACTATAATACACACAGGGACTGCTGTTCACTATAATACACACAGGGACTGCTGTTCTCTATAATATACACAGGGACTGGTGTTCACTATAATACACACAGGGACTGCTGTTCTCTAAAATACACAGAGGGACTGCTGTTCACTTTCATACACACAGGGACTGCTGTTCACTATAATATACACAGGGACTGCTGTTCACTATAATACACACAGGGACTGCTGTTCTCTATAATATACACAGGGACTGCTGTTCTCTATAATACACACATGGAATGCTGTTCACTATAATACACACAGGGACTGTTGTTCACTTTAATATCCACAGGGACTGCTGTTCTCTATAATACACACAGGGACTGCTGTTCACGATAATATACACAGGGTCTGCTGTTCACTATAATATACACAGGGACTGCTCTTCACTATAATATACACAGGGTCTGCTGTTCACTATAATACAAACAGGGGACTGCTGTTCACTATAGCACACACAGGGACTGCTGTTCTCTATAATATACACAGGGACTGTTGTTCACTATAATACACACAGGGACTGCTGTTCTCTATAATATACACAGGGACTGCTGTTCGCTATAATATACACAGGGACTGCTGTTCTCTATAATACACACATGGAATGCTGTTCAGTATAATACACACAGGGACTGTTGTTCACTTTAATATCCACAGGGACTGCTGTTCTCTATAATACACACAGGGACTGCTGTTCACGATAATATACACAGGGTCTGCTGTTCACTATAATATACACAGGGACTGCTCTTCACTATAATATACACAGGGTCTGCTGTTCACTATAATACAAACAGGGGACTGGTGTTCACTATAGCACACACAGGGACTGCTGTTCTCTATAATATACACAGGGACTGCTGTTCACTATAATACACACAGGGACTGCTGTTCTCTATAATATACACAGGGACTGGTGTTCACTATAATACACACAGGGACTGCTGTTCACTATCATACACACAGGGACTGCTGTTCTCTAAAATACACAGAGGGACTGCTGTTCACTAAAATACACACAGGGACTGCTGTTTACTTTAATATCCACATGGACTGCTGTTCTCTATAATACACAGAGGGACTGCTGTTCACTTTCATACACACTGGGACTGCTGTTCACTATAATATACACAGGGTCTGCTGTTCACTATAATATACACAGGGACTGCTGTTCTCTATAATATACACCGGGAATGCTGTTCTCTATAATACACACAGGGACTGCTGTTCACTGTAATACACACAGGGACTGCTGTTCTCTATAATATACACAGGGGCTGCTGTTCACTATAATATACACAGGGACTGCTGTTCTCTATAATACACACAGGGACTGCTGTTCACTATAATACACACAGGGACTGCTGTTCTCTATAATACACACAGGGACTGTTGTTCTCTATAATTCACAAAGGGACTGCTGTTCTCTATAATACACACAGGGACTGCTGTTCACTATAATATACACATGGAATGCTGTTCGCTATAATATACACAGGGACTGCTGTTCTCTAAAATACACAGAGGGACTGCTGTTCACTATAATACACACAGGGACTGCTGTTCATTATAATACACCGAGGGACTGCTGTTCACTTTAATACACACAGGGATTGCTGTTCACTATAATACACACAGGGACTGCTGTTCACTATAATACACACAGGGACTGCTGTTCACTATAATACACACAGGGACTGCTGTTCTCTATAATATACACAGGGACTGGTGTTCACTATAATACACACAGGGACTGCTGTTCTCTAAAATACACAGAGGGACTGCTGTTCACTATAATACACACAGGGACTGCTGTTTACTTTAATATCCACAGGGACTGCTGTTCTCCATAATACACAGAGGGACTGCTGTTCACTTTCATACACACAGGGACTGCTGTTCACTATAATATACACAGGGACTGCTGTTCACTATAATATACACAGGGACTGCTGATCTCTATAATATACACCGTGAATGCTGTTCACTATAATACACACAGGGACTGCTGTTCACTATAATACCCACAGGGACTGCTGTTCTCTATAATATACACAGAGACTGCTGTTCTCTATAATACACACAGGGACTGCTGTTCAATGTAATACACACAGGGACTGCTGTTCTCTATAATATACACAGGGACTGCTGTTCACTATAATATACACAGGGACTGCTGTTCTCTATAATACACACAGGGACTGCTGTTCACTATAATATACACATGGAATGCTGTTCACTATAAGACACACAGGGACTGCAGTTCACTTTAATATCCACAGGGACTGCTGTTCACTATAATACACACAGGGACTGCTGTTCACTATAATATACTCAGGGACTGCTGTTCACTATAATATACACAGGGACTGCTGTTCTCTATAATACATACAGGGACTGCTGTTCACTATAATACCCACAGGGACTGCTGTTCTCTATAATATACACAGAGACTGCTGTTCTCTATAATACACACAGGGACTGCTGTTCAATGTAATACACACAGGGACTGCTGTTCTCTATAATATACACAGGGACTGCTGTTCACTATAATATACACAGGGACTGCTGTTCTCTATAATACACACAGGGACTGCTGTTCACTATCATACACACAGGGACTGCTGTTCTCTAAAATACACAGAGGGACTGCTGTTCACTAAAATACACACAGGGACTGCTGTTTACTTTAATATCCACATGGACTGCTCTTCTCTATAATACACAGAGGGACTGCTGTTCACTTTCATACACACTGGGACTGCTGTTCACTATAATATACACAGGGTCTGCTGTTCACTATAATATACACAGGGACTGCTGTTCTCTATAATATACACCGGGAATGCTGTTCTCTATAATACACACAGGGACTGCTGTTCATTGTAATACACACAGGGACTGCTGTTCTCTATAATATACACACGGGCTGCTGTTCATTATAATATACACAGGGACTGCTGTTCTCTATAATACACACAGGGACTGCTGTTCACTATAATACACACAGGGACTGCTGTTCTCTATAATACACGCAGGGACTGTTGTTCTCTATAATTCACACAGGGACTGCTGTTCTCTATAATACACACAGGGACTGCTGTTCACTATAATATACACATGGAATGCTGTTCGCTATAATATACACAGGGACTGCTGTTCTCTAAAATACACAGAGGGACTGCTGTTCACTATAATACACACAGTGACTGCTGTTCATTATAATACACCGAGGGGCTGCTGTTCACTTTAATACACACAGGGATTGCTGTTCACTATAATACACACAGGGACTGCTGTTCACTATAATACACACAGGGACTGCTGTTCACTATAATACACACAGGGACTGCTGTTCTCTATAATATACACAGGGACTGGTATTCACTATAATACACACAGGGACTGCTGTTCTCTAAAATACACACAGGGACTGCTGTTTACTTTAATATCCACAGGGACTGCTGTTCTCCATAATACACAGAGGGACTGCTGTTCACTTTCATACACACAGGGACTGCTGTTCACTATAATATACACAGGGACTGCTGTTCACTATAATACACACAGGGACTGCTGTTCTCTATAATATACACAGGGACTGCTGTTCTCTATAATACACACAGGGACTGCTGTTCATTGTAATACACACAGGGACTGCTGTTCTCTATAATATACACAGGGACTGCTGTTCACTATAATATACACAGGGACTGCTGTTCTCTATAATACACACAGGGACTGCTGTTCACTAGAATATACACATGGAATGCTGTTCACTATAATACACACAGGGACTGTTGTTCACTTTAATATCCACAGGGACTGGTGTTCGCTATAATATACACAGGGACTGCTGTTCTCTATAATATACACAGGGACTGGTGTTCACTATACTACACACAGGGACTGCTGTTCTCTAAAATACACAGAGGGACTGCTGTTCACTATAATACACACAGGGACTGCTGTTCACTATAATATACACATGGAATGCTGTTCACTATAATATACACAGGGACTGCTGTTCACTGTAATATACACAGGGGCTGCTGTTCTCTATAATACACACAAGGACTGCTGTTCACTATAATACACACAGGGACTGCTGTTCTCTATAATATACACAGTGACTGATGTTAACTATAATATACACAGGGTCTGCTGTTTTGTATAATATACACAGTGACTGCTGTTCACTATAATATACACAGGGTCTGCTGTTCTCTATAATACACACAGGGATTGCTGTTCACTGTAATACACACAGGGTCTGCTGTTCACTATAATATACACAGGGACTGCTGTTCTCTATAATACACACAGGGACTGCTGTTCACTATAATATGCACAGGGACTGCTGTTCACAATAATATACACAGTGAATTCTGTTCACTATAATACACACAGGGACTGCTGTTCACTATAATATACACAGGGAGTGCTGTTCTCTATAATGTACACAGGGACTGCTGTTCACTATAATACACACTGGTACTGCTGTTCACTATCATAAACACAGGGTCTGCTGTTCACTATAATACACAAAGGGACTGCTGTTCACTATAATACACACAGTGACTGCTGTTCACTATAATACACACAGGGACTGCTGTTCACTATAATACACAGAGGGACTGCTGTTCACTTTAATACACACAGGGATTGCTGTTCACTATAATACACACAGGGACTGCTGTTCACTATAATACACACAGGGATTGCTGTTCTCTATAATACACACAGGGATTGCTGTTCACTATAATACACACAGGGACTGATGTTCACTAAATTACACACAGGGACTGCTGTTCACTATAATAGCCACAGGGACTGCTGTTCACTATAATACACAGAGGGACTGCTGTTCACTATAGTACACACAGGGACTGCTGTTTACTATAATACAAACAGGGACTGCTGTTCACTATAATACACACAGGGACTGCTGTTTGCTATAATATACACAGGGACTGATGTTCACTATAATACACACAGGGTCTGATGTTCTCTATAATATAAACAGGGACTGCAGTTCAGTGTAATACACAGAGGGACTGCTGTTCACTTTAATACACACAAGGACTGCTGTTCACTATAATACAGAGGGACTGCTGTTCAGTATAATACACACAGGGACTGCTGTTCACTTTAATACACACAGGGATTGCTGTTCACGATCATACACACAGGGACTGTTGTTCACTAGAATACACAAAGGGACTGCTGTTCACTATAATATACACAGGGACTGCTGTTCTCTATAATACACACAGGGACTGATGTTCACTATAATACACACAGGGACTGCTGTTCACTATAATATACACAGGGACTGCTGTTCTCTATAATATACACAGGGACTGCTGTTCACCATAATACACACAGGGACTCCTGTTCACTATAATACACACAGGGACTGCTGTTATCTGTAATACACACAGGGAATGCTGTTCTCTGTTATAATTACCGGGAATGCTGTTCACTATATTACACACAGGGACTGCTGTTCACTATAATACACACAGGGACTGCTGTTCTCTATAATATACACAGGGACTGCTGTTCTCTATAATACACACAGGGACTGCTGTTCACTGTAATACACACAGGGACTGCTGTTCTCTATAATATACACAGGGACTGCTGTTCACTATAATATACACAGGGACTGCTGTTCTCTATAATACACACAGGGACTGCTGTTCACTTTAATACACACAGGGATTGCTGTTCACTGTAATACACACAGGGACTGCTGTTCACTATAATACACACAGGGACTGCTGTTCACTATAATACACACAGGGACTGCTGTTCTCTATAATATACACAGGGTCTGGTGTTCACTATAATACACACAGGGACTGCTGTTTTCTAAAATACACAGAGGGACTGCTGTTCACTTTCATACACACAGGGACTGCTGTTCACTATAATATACACAGGGACTGCTGTTCGCTATGATATACACAGGGACTGCTGATCTCTATAATATACACCGGGAATGCTGTTCACTATAATACACACAGGGACTGCTGTTCACTATAATACACACAGGGACTGCTGTTCTCTATAATATACACAGGGACTGCTGGTCTCTATAATACACACATGGAATGCTGTTCACTATAATACACACAGGGACTGTTGTTTACTTTAATATCCACATGGACTGCTGTTCTCTATAATACACAGAGGGACTGCTGTTCACTTTCATACACACTGGGACTGCTGTTCACTATAATATACACAGGGTCTGCTGTTCACTATAATATACACAGGGACTTTTGTTCTCGATAATATACACCGGGAATGCTGTTCTCTATAATACACACAGGGACTGCTGTTCACTGTAATACACACAGGGACTGCTGTTCTCTATAATATACACAGGGGCTGCTGTTCACTATAATATACACAGGGACTGCTGTTCTCTATAATACACACAGGGACTGCTGTTCACTATAATACACACAGGGACTGCTGTTCTCTATAATACACACAGGGACTGTTGTTCTCTATAATTCACACAGGGACTGCTGTTCTCTATAATACACACAGGGACTGCTGTTCACTATAATATACACATGGAATGCTGTTCGCTATAATATACACAGGGACTGCTGTTCACTTTAATATCCACAGGGACTGCTGTTCACTATAATACACACAGGGACTGCTGTTCACTATAATATACTCAGGGACTGCTGTTCACTATAATATACACAGGGACTGCTGTTCTCTATAATACACACAGGGACTGGTGTTCACTATAATATACACATGGAATGCTGTCCACTATAATACACACAGGGACTGCTGTTCACTTTAATATCCACAGGGACTGCTGTTCTCTATAATACACAGAGGGACTGCTGTTCACTATAATATACACAGGGAATGCTGTTCACTATAATACACACAGGGACTGCTGTTCACTATAATACACACAGGGACTGCTGTTCTCTATAATATACACAGGGTCTGGTGTTCTCTATAACACACACAGGGACTGCTGTTCACTGTAATACACACAGGGACTGCTGTTCTCTATAATATACACAGGGACTGCTGTTCACTATAATATACACAGGGACTGCTGTTCTCTATTATACACACAGTGACTGCTGTTCACTATAATATACACATGGAATGCTGTTCACTATAATACACACAGGGACTGTTGTTCACTTTAATATCCACAGGGACTGCTGTTCTCTATAATACACACAGGGACTGCTGTTCACTATAATACACACAGGGAGTGCTGTTCACTATAATATACACAGGGACTGCTGTTCACTATAATACACACAGGGACTGCTGTTCACTATAATATACACATGGAATGCTGTTCACTATAATACACACAGGGACTGTTGTTCACTTTAATATCCACAGGGACTGCTGTTCTCTATAATACACACAGGGACTGCTGTTCACTATAATATACACATGGAATGCTGTTCACTATCATACACACAGGGACTGCTGTTCACTTTAATATCCACAGTGATTGCTATTCACTATAATATACACAGGGACTGCTGTTCTCTATAAGACACACAGGGACTGCTGTTCACTATAATACACACAGGGACTGTTGTTCACTATCATACACACAGGGACTGCTGTTCTCTATAATATACACAGGGACTGCTGTTCACTGTAATATACACAGGGGCTGCTGTTCTCTATAATACACACAGGGACTGCTGTTATCTGTAATACACACAGGGACCGCTCTTCTCTATAATATACACAGGGACTGCTGTTCACTATAATACACACAGGGACTGCTGTTCTCTATAATATACACAGGGACTGGTGTTCACTATAATACACACAGGGACTGCTGTTCACTATCATACACACAGGGACTGCTGTTCTCTAAAATACACAGAGGGACTGCTGTTCACTAAAATACACACAGGGACTGCTGTTTACTTTAATATCCACATGGACTGCTGTTCTCTATAATACACAGAGGGACTGCTGTTCACTTTCATACACACTGGGACTGCTGTTCACTATAATATACACAGGGACTGCTTTTCTCTATAATACACACAGGGACTGCTGTTCACTATAATACACACAGGGACTGCTGTTCTCTATAATACACACAGGGACTGTTGTTCTCTATAATTCACACAGGGACTGCTGTTCTGTATAATACACACAGGGACTGCTGTTCACTATAATATGCACATGGAATGCTGTTCGCTATAATATACACAGGGACTGCTGTTCTCTAAAATACACAGAGGGACTGCTGTTCACTATAATACACACAGGGACTGCTGTTCATTATAATACACCGAGGGACTGCTGTTCACTTTAATACACACAGGGACTGCTGTTCACTATAATACACACAGGGACTGCTGTTCACTATAATACACACAGGGACTGCTGTTCACTATAATCCACACAGGGACTGCTGTTCTCTATAATACACACAGGGACTGCTGTTCACTATAATATACACATGGAATGCTGTTCACTATAATACACACAGGGACTGTTGTTCACTTTAATATCCACAGGGACTGGTGTTCGCTATAATATACACAGGGACTGCTGTTCTCTAAAATACACAGAGGGACTGCTGTTCACTATAATACACACAGGGACTGCTGTTCACTATAATATACACATGGAATGCTGTTCACTATAATACACACAGGGACTGCTGTTCACTTTAATATCCACAGGGACTGCTGTTCACTATAATACACACAGGGACTGCTGTTCACTATAATATACTCAGGGACTGCTGTTCACTATAATATACACAGGGACTGCTGTTCTCTATAATACACACAGGGACTGGTGTTCACTATAATATACACATGGAATGCTGTTCACTATAATACACACAGGGACTGCTGTTCACTTTAATATCCACAGGGACTGCTGTTCTCTATAATACACAGAGGGACTGCTGTTCACTATAATATACACAGGGAATGCTGTTCACTATAATACACACAGGGACTGCTGTTCACTATAATACACACAGGGACTGCTGTTCTCTATAATATACACAGGGTCTGGTGTTCTCTATAACACACACAGGGACTGCTGTTCACTGTAATACACACAGGGACTGCTGTTCTCTATAATATACACAGGGACTGCTGTTCACTATAATATACACAGGGACTGCTGTTCTCTATTATACACACAGTGACAGCTGTTCACTATAATATACACATGGAATGCTGTTCACTATAATACACACAGGGACTGTTGTTCACTTTAATATCCACAGGGACTGCTGTTCTCTATAATACACACAGGGACTGCTGTTCACTATAATACACACAGGGAGTGCTGTTCACTATAATATACACAGGGACTGCTGTTCACTATAATACACACAGGGACTGCTGTTCACTATAATATACACATGGAATGCTGTTCACTATAATACACACAGGGACTGCTGTTCTCTATAATATACACAGGGACTGGTGTTCAGTATAATACACACAGGGACGGCTGTTCACTATCATACACACAGGGACTGCTGTTCTCTAAAATACACAGAGGGACTGCTGTTCACTAAAATACACACAGGGACTGCTGTTTACTTTAATATCCACATGGACTGCTGTTCTCTATAATACACAGAGGGACTGCTGTTCACTTTCATACACACTGGGACTGCTGTTCACTATAATATACACAGGGACTGCTTTTCTCTATAATACACACAGGGACTGCTGTTCACTATAATACACACAGGGACTGCTGTTCTCTATAATACACACAGGGACTGTTGTTCTCTATAATTCACACAGGGACTGCTGTTCTGTATAATACACACAGGGACTGCTGTTCACTATAATATGCACATGGAATGCTGTTCGCTATAATATACACAGGGACTGCTGTTCTCTAAAATACACAGAGGGACTGCTGTTCACTATAATACACACAGGGACTGCTGTTCATTATAATACACCGAGGGACTGCTGTTCACTTTAATACACACAGGGACTGCTGTTCACTATAATACACACAGGGACTGCTGTTCACTATAATACACACAGGGACTGCTGTTCACTATAATCCACACAGGGACTGCTGTTCTCTATAATACACACAGGGACTGCTGTTCACTATAATATACACATGGAATGCTGTTCACTATAATACACACAGGGACTGTTGTTCACTTTAATATCCACAGGGACTGGTGTTCGCTATAATATACACAGGGACTGCTGTTCTCTATAATATACACAGGGACTGGTGTTCACTATAATACACACAGGGACTGCTGTTCTCTAAAATACACAGAGGGACTGCTGTTCACTATAATACACACAGGGACTGCTGTTCACTATAATATACACATGGAATGCTGTTCACTATAATACACACAGGGACTGCTGTTCACTTTAATATCCACAGGGACTGCTGTTCACTATAATACACACAGGGACTGCTGTTCACTATAATATACTCAGGGACTGCTGTTCACTATAATATACACAGGGACTGCTGTTCTCTATAATACACACAGGGACTGGTGTTCACTATAATATACACATGGAATGCTGTTCACTATAATACACACAGGGACTGCTGTTCACTTTAATATCCACAGGGACTGCTGTTCTCTATAATACACAGAGGGACTGCTGTTCACTATAATATACACAGGGAATGCTGTTCTCTATAATACACACAGGGACTGCTGTTCACTATAATACACACAGGGACTGCTGTTCTCTATAATATACACAGGGTCTGGTGTTCTCTATAACACACACAGGGACTGCTGTTCACTGTAATACACACAGGGACTGCTGTTCTCTATAATATACACAGGGACTGCTGTTCTCTATTATACACACAGTGACAGCTGTTCACTATAATATACACATGGAATGCTGTTCACTATAATACACACAGGGACTGTTGTTCACTTTAATATCCACAGGGACTGCTGTTCTCTATAATACACACAGGGACTGCTGTTCACTATAATACACACAGGGAGTGCTGTTCACTATAATATACACAGGGACTGCTGTTCACTATAATATACACAGGGACTGCTGTTCACTATAATATACACATGGAATGCTGTTCACTATAATACACACAGGGACTGTTGTTCACTTTAATATCCACAGGGACTGCTGTTCTCTATAATACACACAGGGACTGCTGTTCACTATAATATACACATGGAATGCTGTTCACTATCATACACACAGGGACTGCTGTTCACTTTAATATCCACAGTGATTGCTATTCACTATAATATACACAGGGACTGCTGTTCTCTATAAGACACACAGGGACTGCTGTTCACTATAATACACACAGGGACTGTTGTTCACTATCATACACACAGGGACTGCTGTTCTCTATAATATACACAGGGACTGCTGTTCACTGTAATATACACAGGGGCTGCTGTTCTCTATAATACACACAGGGACTGCTGTTATCTGTAATACACACAGGGACCGCTCTTCTCTATAATATACACAGGGACTGCTGTTCACTATAATACACACAGGGACTGCTGTTCTCTATAATATACACAGGGACTGGTGTTCACTATAATACACACAGGGACTGCTGTTCACTATCATACACACAGGGACTGCTGTTCTCTAAAATACACAGAGGGACTGCTGTTCACTAAAATACACACAGGGACTGCTGTTTACTTTAATATCCACATGGACTGCTGTTCTCTATAATACACAGAGGGACTGCTGTTCACTTTCATACACACTGGGACTGCTGTTCACTATAATATACACAGGGACTGCTTTTCTCTATAATACACACAGGGACTGCTGTTCACTATAATACACACAGGGACTGCTGTTCTCTATAATACACACAGGGACTGTTGTTCTCTATAATTCACACAGGGACTGCTGTTCTGTATAATACACACAGGGACTGCTGTTCACTATAATATGCACATGGAATGCTGTTCGCTATAATATACACAGGGACTGCTGTTCTCTAAAATACACAGAGGGACTGCTGTTCACTATAATACACACAGGGACTGCTGTTCATTATAATACACCGAGGGACTGCTGTTCACTTTAATACACACAGGGACTGCTGTTCACTATAATACACACAGGGACTGCTGTTCACTATAATACACACAGGGACTGCTGTTCACTATAATCCACACAGGGACTGCTGTTCTCTATAATATACACAGGGACTGGTGTTCACTATAATACACACAGGGACTGCTGTTCTCTAAAATACACAGAGGGACTGCTGTTCACTATAATACACACAGGGACTGCTGTTTACTTTAATATCCACAGGGACTGCTGTTCTCCATAATACACAGAGGGACTGCTGTTCACTTTCATACACACAGGGACTGCTGTTCACTATAATATATACAGGGACTGCTGTTCACTATAATATACACAGTGACTGCTGATCTCTATAATATACACCGGGAATGCTGTTCACTATAATACACACAGGGACTGCTGTTCACTATAATACACACAGGGACTGCTGTTCTCTATAATATACAAAGGGACTGCTGATCTCTATAATACACACAGGGACTGCTGTTCACTGTAATAGACACAGGGACTGCTGTTCTCTATAATACACACAGGGACTGCTGTTCACTATAATATACACATGGAATGCTGTTCACTATAATACACACAGGGACTGTTGTTCACTTTAATATCCACAGGGACTGGTGTTCGCTATAATATACACAGGGACTGCTGTTCTCTATAATATACACAGGGACTGGTGTTCACTATAATACACACAGGGACTGCTGTTCTCTAAAATACACAGAGGGACTGCTGTTCACTATAATACACACAGGGACTGCTGTTCACTATAATATACACATGGAATGCTGTTCACTATAATACACACAGGGACTGCTGTTCACTTTAATATCCACAGGGACTGTTGTTCAGTATAATACACACAGGGACTGCTGTTCACTATAATATACTCAGGGACTGCTGTTCACTATAATATACACAGGGACTGCTGTTCTCTATAATACACACAGGGACTGGTGTTCTCTATAATATACACAGGGACTGGTGTTCACTATAATACACACAGGGACTGCTGTTCACTATCATACACACAGGGACTGCTGTTCTCTAAAATACACAGAGGGACTGCTGTTCACTAAAATACACACAGGGACTGCTGTTTACTTTAATATCCACATGGACTGCTGTTCTCTATAATACACAGAGGGACTGCTGTTCACTTTCATACACACTGGGACTGCTGTTCACTATAATATACACAGGGACTGCTTTTCTCTATAATACACACAGGGACTGCTGTTCACTATAATACACACAGGGACTGCTGTTCTCTATAATACACACAGGGACTGTTGTTCTCTATAATTCACACAGGGACTGCTGTTCTGTATAATACACACAGGGACTGCTGTTCACTATAATATGCACATGGAATGCTGTTCGCTATAATATACACAGGGACTGCTGTTCTCTAAAATACACAGAGGGACTGCTGTTCACTATAATACACACAGGGACTGCTGTTCATTATAATACACCGAGGGACTGCTGTTCACTTTAATACACACAGGGACTGCTGTTCACTATAATACACACAGGGACTGCTGTTCACTATAATACACACAGGGACTGCTGTTCACTATAATCCACACAGGGACTGCTGTTCTCTATAATATACACAGGGACTGGTGTTCACTATAATACACACAGGGACTGCTGTTCTCTAAAATACACAGAGGGACTGCTGTTCACTATAATACACACAGGGACTGCTGTTTACTTTAATATCCACAGGGACTGCTGTTCTCCATAATACACAGAGGGACTGCTGTTCACTTTCATACACACAGGGACTGCTGTTCACTATAATATATACAGGGACTGCTGTTCACTATAATATACACAGTGACTGCTGATCTCTATAATATACACCGGGAATGCTGTTCACTATAATACACACAGGGACTGCTGTTCACTATAATACACACAGGGACTGCTGTTCTCTATAATATACAAAGGGACTGCTGATCTCTATAATACACACAGGGACTGCTGTTCACTGTAATAGACACAGGGACTGCTGTTCTCTATAATACACACAGGGACTGCTGTTCACTATAATATACACATGGAATGCTGTTCACTATAATACACACAGGGACTGTTGTTCACTTTAATATCCACAGGGACTGGTGTTCGCTATAATATACACAGGGACTGCTGTTCTCTATAATATACACAGGGACTGGTGTTCACTATAATACACACAGGGACTGCTGTTCTCTAAAATACACAGAGGGACTGCTGTTCACTATAATACACACAGGGACTGCTGTTCACTATAATATACACATGGAATGCTGTTCACTATAATACACACAGGGACTGCTGTTCACTTTAATATCCACAGGGACTGTTGTTCAGTATAATACACACAGGGACTGCTGTTCACTATAATATACTCAGGGACTGCTGTTCACTATAATATACACAGGGACTGCTGTTCTCTATAATACACACAGGGACTGGTGTTCACTATAATATACACATGGAATGCTGTTCACTATAATACACACAGGGACTGCTGTTCACTTTAATATCCACAGGGACTGCTGTTCTCTATAATACACAGAGGGACTGCTGTTCACTATAATATACACAGGGAATGCTGTTCACTATAATACACACAGGGACTGCTGTTCACTATAATACACACAGGGACTGCTGTTCTCTATAATATACACAGGGTCTGGTGTTCTCTATAACACACACAGGGACTGCTGTTCACTGTAATACACACAGGGACTGCTGTTCTCTATAATATACACAGGGACTGCTGTTCACTAAACAAAGTACTAGATTGGATAGAGAATTGGTTGGCTAATAGGAAACAAAGGGTAGTGATTAACGGCTCCATTTCGAAATGGCAGGCAGTGACCAGTGGGGTACCGCAGGGATCCGTGCTGGGACCGCAGCTTTTTACAATATATGTAAATGATATAGAAGATGGTATCAGCAATAACATTAGCAAATTTGCTGATGACACAAAGCTAGGTGGTAGGGTAAAATGTGATGAGGATGTTAGGGGATTACAGGGTGACCTGGACAAGTTAGGTGAGTGGGCAGATGCATGGCAGATGCAGTTTAATGTGGATAAATGTCTGGTTATCCACTTTGGTGGCAAGAACAGGAAGGCAGATTACTACCTCAATGGTATCAAATTAGGTAAAGGGGCTGTTCAGAGAGATCTGGGTGTTCTTGTCCACCAGTCAATGAAGGCAAGCATGCAGGTACAGCAGGTCGTGAAGAAGGCTAATAGCATGCTGGCCTTCATAACAAGAGGGATTGAGTATAGAAGCAAAGAGGTGCTTCTGCAGCTGTACAGGGCCCTGGTGAGACCACACCTGGAGTACTGTGTACAGTTCTGGTCTCCAAATTTGAGGAAAGACATTCTGGCTATTGAGGGAGTGCAGCGTAGGTTCACGAGGTCAATTCCTGGAATGGCAGGATTGCCTTACACGGAAAGACTGAAGCGACTGGGCTTGTATACCCTTGAGTTTAGAAGACTGAGAGGGGATCTGATTGAAACGTATAGGCTTATGAAAGGATTGGACACTCTGGCAGGAGGGAACATATTTCCGTTGATGGGGGAGTGCCGAACCAGAGGACACAACTTAAAAATACGGGGTAGACCATTTAGGACAGAGATGAGGAGAAACTACTTCACCCAGAGAGTGGTGGCTGTGTGGAATGCTCTGCCCCAGAGGGCAGTGGAGGCCCAGTCTCTGGATTCTTTTAAGAAAGAATTGGATAGAGCTCTTAAAGATAGTGGAGTCAAGGGGTACGGAGATAAGGCTGGAACAGGATACTAATTAGGAATGATCAGCCATGATCATATTGAATGGCGGTGCAGGCTCGAAGGGCAGAATGGCCTACTCCTGCATCTATTGTCTATTGTCTATAATATACACAGGGACTGCTGTTCTCTATTATACACACAGTGACTGCTGTTCACTATAATATACACATGGAATGCTGTTCACTATAATACACACAGGGACTGTTGTTCACTTTAATATCCACAGGGACTGCTGTTCTCTATAATACACACAGGGACTGCTGTTCACTATAATACACACAGGGAGTGCTGTTCACTATAATATACACAGGGACTGCTGTTCACTATAATACACACAGGGACTGCTCTTCACTATAATATACACATGGAATGCTGTTCACTATAATACACACAGGGACTGTTGTTCACTTTAATATCCACAGGGACTGCTGTTCTCTATAATACACACAGGGACTGCTGTTCACTATAATATACACATGGAATGCTGTTCACTATCATACACACAGGGACTGCTGTTCACTTTAATATCCACAGGGATTGCTATTCACTATAATATACACAGGGACTGCTGTTCTCTATAAGACACACAGGGACTGCTGTTCACTATAATACACACAGGGACTGTTGTTCACTATCATACACACAGGGACTGCTGTTCTCTATAATATACACAGGGACTGCTGTTCACTGTAATATACACAGGGGCTGCTGTTCTCTATAATACACACAGGGACTGCTGTTCACTATAATTCACACAGGGACTGCTGTTCTCTATAATATACACAGTGACTGCTGTTCACTAGAATATACACAGGGACTGTTGTTCTCTATAATATACACAGGGACTGCTGTTCACTGTAATATACACAGGGGCTGCTGTTCTCTATAATACACACAGGGACTGCTGTTCACTATAATACACACAGGGAGTGCTGTTCATAATAATACACACAGGGACTGCTGTTCACTATAATATACACAGGGACTATTGTTTACTGTAATACACACAGGGACTGCTGTTCACTATAATACACACAGGGAGTGCTGTTCATAATAATACACACAGGGACTGGTGTTCTCTATAATATACACAGGGACTGCTGTTCACTATAATACACACAGGGAGTGCTGTTCACTATAATATACACAGGGACTGCTGTTCACTATATTACACACAGGGAGTGCTGTTCACTATAATATACACAGGGACTGCTGTTCACTATAATACACACAGGGACTGCTGTTCTCTATCATATACACAGGGACTGCTGTTCTCTATAATATACACAGGGACTGCTCTTCACTATAATATACACAGGGTCTGCTGTTCACTATAATACACACAGGGACTGCTGTTTTCTGTAATACACACAGGGACTGCTGTTCACTATAATACACACAGGGACTGCTGTTCACTATAATACACACAGGGACAGGTGTTCACTATAATACACACAGGGACTGCTGTTCTGTATAAGACAAACAGGGACTGCTGTTCACTATAATACACACAGGGACTGCTGTTCTCTATAATATACTCAGGGACTGCTATTCACTGTAATATACACAGGGGCTGCTGTTCTCTATAATACACACAGGGACTGCTGTTCACTGTAATACACACAGGGACTGCTGTTCTCTATAATATACACAGGGACTGCTGTTCACTATAATATACACAGGGACTGCTGTTCACTATAATATACACAGGGACTGCTGTTCTCTATAATACACACAGGGACTTCTGTTCTCTATAATATTCACAGGGACTGCTGTTCACTATAATATACACACGGACTGGTGTTCACTATAATACACACAGGGTCTGCTGTTCACTATAATACACACAGGGACTGCTGTTTTCTGTAATACACACAGGGACTGCTGTTCACTATAATACACACAGGGACTGCTGTTCACTATAATACACACAGGGACTGGTGTTCACTATAATACACACAGGGACTGCTGTTCACTATAATACACACAGGGACTGCTGTTCTCTATAATATACTCAGGGACTGCTGTTCACTGTAATATACACAGGGAGTGCTGTTCTCTATAATACACACAGGGACTGCTGTTCACTATAATACACACAGGGACTGCTGTTCTCTATAATACACACAGGGACTGCTGTTCACTATAATACACACAGGGACTGCTGTTCTCTATAATACACACAGGGACTGCTGTTCACTATAATACACACAGGGACTGCTGTTCTCTATAATACACACAGGGACTGCTGTTCACTATAATACACACAGGGACTGGTGTTCTCTATAATACGCACAGGGACTGCTGTTCACTATAATATACACAGGGACTGCTGTTCTCTATAATACACACAGGGACTGCTGTTCACTTTAATATCCACAGGGACTGCTGTTCTCTATAATACACAGAGGGACTGCTGTTCACTATAATATACACAGGGACTGGTGTTCTCTATAATACACACAGGGACTGCTGTTCTCTATAATACACACAGGGACTGGTGTTCTCTATAATACGCACAGGGACTGCTGTTCTCTATAATACACACAGGGACTGCTGTTCAATATAATACACACAGGGACTGCTGTTCTCTATAATATACACAGGGACCGGTGTTCACTATAATACACACAGGGACTGCTGTTCTCTAAAATACACAGAGGGACTGTTGTTCACTATAATACACACAGGGACTTCTGTTCTCTATAATATTCACAGGGACTGCTGTTCACTATAATATACACACGGACTGGTGTTCACTATAATACACACAGGGTCTGCTGTTCACTATAATACACACAGGGACTGCTGTTTTCTGTAATACACACAGGGACTGCTGTTCACTATAATACACACAGGGACTGCTGTTCACTATAATACACACAGGGACTGGTGTTCACTATAATACACACAGGGACTGCTGTTCACTATAATACACACAGGGACTGCTGTTCTCTATAATATACTCAGGGACTGCTGTTCACTGTAATATACACAGGGAGTGCTGTTCTCTATAATACACACAGGGACTGCTGTTCACTATAATACACACAGGGACTGCTGTTCTCTATAATACACACAGGGACTGCTGTTCACTATAATACACACAGGGACTGCTGTTCTCTATAATACACACAGGGACTGCTGTTCACTATAATACACACAGGGACTGCTGTTCTCTATAATACACACAGGGACTGCTGTTCACTATAATACACACAGGGACTGGTGTTCTCTATAATACGCACAGGGACTGCTGTTCACTATAATATACACAGGGACTGCTGTTCTCTATAATACACACAGGGACTGCTGTTCACTTTAATATCCACAGGGACTGCTGTTCTCTATAATACACAGAGGGACTGCTGTTCACTATAATATACACAGGGAATGCTGTTCTCTATAATACACACAGGGACTGGTGTTCTCTATAATACACACAGGGACTGCTGTTCTCTATAATACACACAGGGACTGCATTTCACTATCATACACTCGGGGACTCCTGTTCACTATAATACACACAGAGACTGGTGTTCTCTATAATACACACAGGGACTGGTGTTCTCTATAATATACACAGTGGCTGCTGTTCACTATAATACAGACAGGGACTGCTGTTCACTATAATACAGACAGGGACTGCTGTTCACTGTAATACACACAGGGACTGCTGTTCTCTATAATACACACAGGGACTGCATTTCACTATCATACACTCGGGGACTCCTGTTCACTATAATACACACAGAGACTGGTGTTCTCTATAATACACACAGGGACTGGTGTTCTCTATAATATACACAGTGGCTGCTGTTCACTATAATACAGACAGGGACTGGTGTTCTCTATAATACAGACAGGGACTGCTGTTCACTATAATACAGACAGGGACTGCTGTTCACTATAATACAGACAGGGACTGGTGTTCTCTATAATACACACAGGGACTGCTGTTCACTATAATACACACAGGGACTGCTGTTCACTATAATACACACAGGGACTGCTGTTCTCTATAATACACACAGGGACTGCTGTTCTCTATAATACAGACAGGGACTGCTGTTCACTATAATACACACAGGGACTGTTGTTCACTATACTACACACAGGGACTGCTGTTCTCTATAATACACACAGGGACTGCTGTTCACTATAATACACACAGGGACTGGTGTTCTCTATAATACGCACAGGGACTGCTGTTCACTATAATATACACAGGGACTGCTGTTCTCTATAATACACACAGGGACTGCTGTTCACTTTAATATCCACAGGGACTGCTGTTCTCTATAATACACAGAGGGACTGCTGTTCACTATAATATACACAGGGAATGCTGTTCTCTATAATACACACAGGGACTGGTGTTCTCTATAATACACACAGGGACTGCTGTTCTCTATAATACACACAGGGACTGCATTTCACTATCATACACTCGGGGACTCCTGTTCACTATAATACACACAGAGACTGGTGTTCTCTATAATACACACAGGGACTGGTGTTCTCTATAATATACACAGTGGCTGCTGTTCACTATAATACAGACAGGGACTGCTGTTCACTATAATACAGACAGGGACTGCTGTTCACTGTAATACACACAGGGACTGCTGTTCTCTATAATACACACAGGGACTGCATTTCACTATCATACACTCGGGGACTCCTGTTCACTATAATACACACAGAGACTGGTGTTCTCTATAATACACACAGGGACTGGTGTTCTCTATAATATACACAGTGGCTGCTGTTCACTATAATACAGACAGGGACTGGTGTTCTCTATAATACAGACAGGGACTGCTGTTCACTATAATACAGACAGGGACTGCTGTTCACTATAATACAGACAGGGACTGGTGTTCTCTATAATACACACAGGGACTGCTGTTCACTATAATACACACAGGGACTGCTGTTCACTATAATACACACAGGGACTGCTGTTCACTATAATACACACAGGGACTGCTGTT